>NC_073395.1:2837450-3137450 GCF_028641065.1 Leucoraja erinaceus
TGGAACCACTAGAATCTTCAGTAAAACACAAAGTGCTGGAGTAACTCAGCAGGTCAGGTGGCATTTCTGGAGAGACCTGATTATGGGCTTTGTGAATCTGTAGAAGGGTCCCGCAAAACTCCGCCTGTCCATTCCTTTCGCAGATGCTGCCTGACCCGCTGAGTTCCTCAAGGTGTTTTCCTCAAGGTTTCAGCGCCTGCAGTTCCTTGTGTCTTCACGCATGCTCTTGTTGTGCAAGTTGTGCCGGCTGCCATATTGGGAAGGTCACAACACTTGTGTGGTGGAGGCCCAGTCATGCTGGCTGCCATATTGGGAAGGTCAATGCCGGCTGCCATTTTGGGAAGGTCACAACACTTGTGTGGTGGAGGCCCAGTCATGCCGGCTGCCATATTGGGAAGGTCAATGCCGGCTGCCATTTTGGGAAAGTCACAACACTTGTGTGGTGGAGGCCCAGTCATGCCGGCTGCCATATTGGGAAGGTCAATGCTGGCTGCCATTTTGGGAAGGTCACAACACTTGTGTGGTGGAGGCCCAGTCATGCCGGCTGCCATATTGGGAAGGTCAATGCCGGCTGCCATTTTGGGAAGGTCACAACACTTGTGTGGTAGAGGCCCAGTCATGCCGGCTGCCATATTGGGAAGGTCACAACACTTGTCTGGGAGAGCCCAGTGGAGGTATGTGAAGTACAGAAGTCACCTTTACTCCTCTGGCTGCTTCTCATCAGCACTTTTTAGGAACTGTTCCATTTTTGTTGGTTTGGCGTGCACACTGAAGAGAACCGAAGCATTTAATTGAAGGAATATGCAGATAAGCCCTGCTAGGAAGCTTCAAGGCCATTTCTGCACCAATTTCACAAATGCCTTGCTCATTAAAATTAATTTACATTGCCCTTATTGATGGTTCTTTACCGGACCATATCCAGCTTCTCACTGACTCTCACAAGTCTTATCCTCGCCTTCATGGAGCAGTTCTTTTTGGAGTGCGCTGCAGAATAACTGAATGTCCAACTTAGGGTCTCTTTTAAAAGTGTGATCATTCTCAATATCATGATCGGACATATTAGGGGAGCGATGGGCACATTAGCAAGTATCAAGACGGTGAATTGGAAATTCAATGGATGCCTTTAAGTGAATTATTCTGCATGTGGGTCCAATGATTCCAAAGTTCAGATAGAGTAATCGGCATAATCAAATAGCCGTGGTTTTATTTAATTGTCAACATAAACATGCATGAGCAAGTACACTGTGAACAATTATTTTCAGTGTTGAGTTTAACATATGGTATCTACCCGGAGCGTGGCTATGGGCTTACGGCAATCTGTTATTCATTGATAGCAACCCTTGGACAATGGAGCAGGGGATGAAAAGCATGTCTATCTCCACCTTCTCACACAGTGCCGTCACACATATGTTACGAGAGAAAATGCTGCAAAATTATAAGATTCCTGTGGTTTTTTAGAGAAACAGGCCCTTCGGCCCACCGAGTCCACACCGGCCAGTGGTCCCCGCATGCTAACACTATTCTACACAAGGAACTATTTTTTTAACATTAACGTCAAGCCGATTAATCTTCAAATATAAACCTTTCTCTGTAACTTAGTTGCTGAAACCCAGGCAACCTTCTAGTAAATCTCCTCTGTACTCTCTCTATTTTGTTGGCATCCTTCCTATAATTAGGAGACCAAACTGCCTCTTTTAAAGATCACTCTCCCTCTCTTTATCCCAGCACTGCATGTTTCTGTTTTATCATTAATGTTTTATTATTATTAATGTTTAGTATTTTCTGAGTCATTCGTAACTGTCACTGTATGTCATGTTGTTACTTGTGGGCAGAGCACCAAGGCAAATTCCTTGTATGTGACTACTTGGCCAAAAAAATTACTTACTTACTTACTTTAATGTTAGACCCGCACATTCAGCAGACGTGGACAAATTCCACAGCCACCTTCACCTGTTTTTCTATTTGGTTTTTTGACAGGCATGCAGGATTACAATTGCCTGAAGTGTCAGATGCAAGAAATTAAATTGGCAGCCACGCCACTTGTTTGCCAACCTCTCCAACATTTGCACCTAATCCTACTCAAGAGGTGCGCCGGCTTGTTTAGCCTGCAGGCATGTGCACTTGTACGGGCATCAAAAAGAAGCATTTCACTGTCAGAAAAGTCAGTGTGTTAGGGGAGATTTTGACAAACAAACAAATTCCATTAAAAGATACGAGATCAGACGGGAGCACATATCAGGACAAGAAGTTGCTCCTGATTGTTTTTCCTCAGCTTGTCAATCCTCCCCCCGGTTTCATAGAAACATAGAAATTAGGTGCAGTAGTAGGCCATTCGGCCCTTCGAGCCTGCACCGCCATTCAATATGATCATGGCTGATCATCCAACTCAGTATCCCGTACCTGCCTTCTCTCCATACCCCCTGATCCCTTTAGCCACAAGGGCCACATCTAACTCCCTCTTAAATATAGCCAACGAACTGTGGCCTCAACTACCTTCTGTGGCAGAGAGTTCCAGAGATTCACCACTCTGTGTGTGAAAAAAGTTCTTCTCATCTCGGTTTTAAGGGATTTCCCCTTTATCCTTAAGCTGTGACCCCTTGTCCTGGACTTCCCCAACATCGGGAACAATCTTCCTGCATCTAGCTTCTAGCTTCAAAAGCAAAGACTGCGGCAAGCTCACGGAGTTGCGGGCAAAACTGAGGGCGGAACAGCGGCGCAGCGGGTAGTGCCGCTGCCTTACATGTCAGGTTCCATCCTGACCCTGGGTGCTGTCTGCGTGTGGAGTTTGCATGCTCTCCCCACGTGACCGTGTGGGTTTCCTCCGGGCGCTCCGGTTTCCTCCCACACTCCAAAGACGTGCGGGTTTTGTAGGTTGATCGGCCCCTCTGTAAATTGCCCCCTCGTGTGTAGGGAGTGGATGGGAAAGTGGGATAACACAGAACTAGTGCAAATGGGTGATTGGTTGGGTTGGCATGGACTCAGTGGGCCGATTGGCCTGCTTGCATGTTGTATCTCTAAACTAAACTGAACATAAAACTAGTTAAATTATTTGAGTGGGTAGACAAAAGTGCTGGAGAAACTCAGCGGGTGCAGCAGCATCTATGGAGCGAAGGAAATAGGCAACGTTTCGGGCCGAAACCCGGAAGGGTTTTCGGCCGAAACGTTTGCCTATTTCCTTCGCTCCATAGATGCTGCTGCACCCGCTGAGTTTCTCCAGCATTTTTGTCTACCTTCGATTTTCCAGCATCTGCAGTTCCTTCTTAAACAGCTAGTTAAATGAGAGATTGAATGTCGGAATGGGCTGAAGGGCCTGCTGCCTTGCTTTCAATCGATCGATCAATCAATCAATCAATCATCAATCAAGTGCCCCCTTCACAAGATGATTATTGGGGAGTGGTGCAATTAACATAGAACTAGTGTGAACAGGCCTGGACTCGGTGGGCTGAAGGGCACTGTTTCCATGTTGTATCTCTCTAAACATAATGGTGAATTCAAGATACAACCACGAGTTTTATTTGCAGTACAACTGTTGCTTTATTTAATGATCACTTAAGCCACTTGGTCAATTACATCATCTGCTGGATTTAAACTGAGCTCTTGTCACGATGGGGATTTGATGCATTCAGTGAAGAGGTAACCCCCTCTCCACTTCTCTTCTCAAGAACACTCTCCTCTCTTCATCTCGCAAACACTGACTTAACAGAGAAAACTCCCTCAGCAACAGAAAACACTTGACTTTAAAAAAATAAATAAACTAGACACTGGAAATGGGAAATAAAAGCAGAAAATGCTGCAAATGCTCAGCAGAATGGAATGAAAAACAAAATTCACTTGCGGATGAAACATAGAAAATAGGTGCAGGAGTAGGCCATTCGGCCCTTCGAGCCAGCACCGCCATTCAATATGATCATGGCTGATCATCCAAAATCAGTATCCCGTTCCATGCTTTCTCTCCATTCTCTGATTCCGTTAGCCCAAAGAGCGAATATATCTAACTGTCTCTTGAAAACTTCCGCTACCTTCTGTGGCAGAGAATTCTACAGATTCACAACTCTCTGGTCCTCATCTCAGTCCTAAATGGCCTACCCCTTATTCTTAAACTGTGACCCCTGGTTCTGGACTCCCCCAACATGGGGAACATTTTTTTCTGCAATGAAGCGTCGTTGACCTGAAATGTTAACTCTATATCTCTTTCCGCAGATGCTGTCTGGTTCCGCCAGAAGAGAATGCTACATCGGCAGAGGAATCAGAATCTTTGAAGCAGATCAGCAGCCTTAGCAGCCAAACCAAATTAAAATCACATCTAAAGACATTAACAGACCTCTTGCCTGGATATATCCCCTTACACACAGCAATTACATTCTTTTTGACCTCACGCCATATTTAAAAAATAATCAACTTCAGCTCAGTCTCAAAAGGACATAAAATCAATGAAGCAAATGAGAGCAACAAAAAACGCAGAGTGCTGGAGTAACTCAGCGGGTCAGGCAGCATCTGTGGAGAACGTGGATAGGTGACGTTTCACAGAGTGCTGGAGTAACTCAGCGGGTGCAGCAGCATCTATGGAGCTAAGGAAATAGGCAACGTTTCGGGCCGAAACCCGGAAGGGTTTCGGCCCGAAACGTTGCCTATTTCCAGAAGGTTCGGCCCGAAACGCTGCCCATTTCCTTAGCTCCATAGATGCTGCTGCACCAAAACTCAGTGGGTCAGGCAGCATCTGTGGAGAACATGGATAGGTGACGTTTCACAGAGTGCTGGAGTAACTCAGCGGGTCAGGCAGCATCTGTGGAGAACGTGGATAGGTGACGTTTCACAGAGTGCTGGAGTAACTCAGTGGTTCAGACCATAGAGAGGATAACGAGAGAAAATAAGCTGCATGTGTGGTCTTGAATTTCATGATCCCAGCAATGCTGCCAGAAGGTTGCAGCTGGCTCTGACCCTCGAACGTGAGTTGGGTTACACGCAAACAAATGCAGTGTAAAAGTTGCAGCTTTGAATCAGCCCACGGAGCAAGAGTCTCCAGCCTAGTGTTCAACACATCCCAGGCAGCAAATAGTGCCGCTTGCCGAACTGCTGCCTCAATAACAAGACAATGCCTGCGGGTAAATAAAATTATCAAAAACTGTATTTCCAGACCAGCAAAGAGACATAAAAGAAGGGACATTCAAAGAATGTATTAATCGATTGTACGAGTACTATGCTGCATGTGGGTGGCACAGTGGCACGACTGGATGAGCTGCTGCCTCACTGCACCGGAGGCGCGAGTTCGATCCTGACCTCGGGTGCTGTCTGTGTGGAATTTGCACGTTCTCCCCGTGTCCGGATGGGTTTCCTCCCAAGTCCCAAAGATGCGTGGGCTTGTATTTATATTGCCGCTGGTGTGTAGGGGGAGTGGACGAAAACGTGGGATGTCGTAGAACTGGTGCGTGAACGGGTAATCGATGGCTTGCAGGGCGGCAATGGGCCGAAGGGCCTGTTTCTGTACTGCCCCACAAACTACATGTAGGAATTGCTGCGAAATCATTGCTGCATCTATTCAATTAACCGCAGATTGAGTTAATTTTCATATTTATAAAAGAATTGATAAAAGATCATAATCTAAATGACTGACCCAGGTACAAATGAACAATTCATGTTACATGTGTGGACACTAATCATTGTTCAAAATCTAAATTGGTAGTGAGGGAAGAAAGGGAAGAAAAGCAATTAAATTGTCTTAAGTTATCCATCAGCTGAGAACTAAAACCTAGCATAATATAAACGGATTTAAAATTCAAATGAAAGTTGCAAATGTGATTAAATGTTCCCATGCAATGATATTTCTTGGAGTCAGAAAATATTTAAAACACGGATTCAATGAAGAAGAAAATTAGATGGCGGGCTCTTGGTTTCTTGGTTTCTTGGTCCTCCAAAATATTCCAAATGGAATTTAAACTGGAGGTTTAAATCAAATGAGTGTGGGGCAGCACGGTGGCGCAGCGGTAGAGTTGCTGCCTTACAGCGCTTGCAGCACCGGAGGACCCGGGTTCGATCCCGACTATGGGCGCTGTCTGTACGGAGTTTGCACGTTCTCCCCGTGGGTTTTCTCCGAGATCTTCGGTTTCCTCCCACATTCCAAACCCGTACAGGTTTGTAGGTTACACAAAAAAGCTGGAGAAACTCAGCGGGTGCAGCAGCATCTATGGAGCGAAGGAAATAGGCAACGTTTCGGGCCGAAACCCTTCCGGGTTTCGGCCCGAAACGTTGCCTATTTCCTTCAGGGTTTCGGCCTGAAACGTTGCCTATTTCCTTCGCTCCATAGATGCTGCTGCACCCGCTGAGTTTCTCCAGCTTTTTTGTGTAACCTTCGATTCTCCAGCATCTGCAGTTCCCTTTTAAACACAGGTTTGTAGGTTAATTGGCTTGGTGTAAATGTAAATTGTCTCTAGTGTGTATAGGGTAGTGTTAATGTGCGGGGATCGACGGTCGGTACGGACTCGGTGGGCAGAAGGGCCTGTTTCCGCGCTGTATCTCTAAACTAAACTAAACTAACATAGACTCAAAAAGATAGAGTAACTTAGCGGGTCAGGCAGCAGAGAAAGAACAGGTGACGTTTCGGGTCGAGACCCTTCTTCAGGCTGAGAGTTGGGGGGAAAAGGCTCGAAATGTCACTGACTGTATTCCTTCTCTCCAGAGATACTGTCTGACCCAAAGAGTTACACCAGCTTTTTGTGTCTATCTTCGGTTTAAACCAACATCTACAGTTCCTTCCTACATAAATGAACGTGGATTTGTGTTCAATTAATTCCCACCATTCTATGCCACTATCACAGGGCAATTTTCTCCCTGTGAGCGGTTTAAATAAGTGATTTGGATGTCCCATAGACAGTCGCATAAGTCAGGAGGTGAATGCAAATGACAAGCAGTCTGTTCATGCAAGAAGCCACAGATAATTGAAGGGAAGGAGTGGAGGAGGAGCAGCGGAGATTTGGCCAGGAGCATGCCAGGAGGAGAGGGTAATTGGAGCGCTCCGATCCCACGCAGCTGCAGTGAGAGGAGGCGATGTCGGACACGCAGGCAGCGCTGTCAGCTCAGGCAGAACTACTGCTGATCATCAAAGCTGCTAAACACAGTCTTTCCCTTCCTGATATTCATACTGTGAGGAGGAAAGAGAGGGTGGAGAATCGACGGCTAGCACAGCGCAAGTCCTCAGTTTCCCATGGCTGGGCATGAAATATTAACACACAGAGAGCACAACTGACCCAAATGCAGGACATGAAGAGAGCAGCCATTCAGCAAATGGCCATACACACTGCTACAAATCCACTGACTCTCATTCCACAGTCGGACTGCTGTTGCATTGTGAATTTAATTTAGTTTTGTTTATTGTTATGAGTACCGAGGTACCGTGAAAAATTGCCAGTGTAATTAGTTTAGTTTAGTTTATTGTCCAGTGTACCGAGGTGCAGTGAGAAGCTTTTTATTTACGTGCTAACCAGTCAGCGGAAAGACCAAATACAATTACAATCGAACCGTGCACAGTGCACAGTTACATGACGAGGGGAATAATGATTAGTGCAAGATTAAAGTCTGACTAAAGAGAGACTGAGGGTCTCCAATGAGGTGGATAGTAGCTCAGAACCACTCTCTAGTTGTTGATAGAGATGGTTCAGTTGCCCAGGGGAGAATTGTCTCTGCTAATCCCTAAAAATCACCAACTCAGAGAAAATAACCTCAGTTGCAATCTGGATGCATAATACAAGCGGGAAAATTGGGAATGTGAAGAAAGCAGTGGGATTGAATTGAAAGATGGTCCAGGCCCTTCGGCTCACTGTGTCCGGCACTGACCATTATTCACCCATTCACACTAGTTCTATAAAATGATAGATTCAATGTGTTGGAATAACTCAGCGGGTCAGGCAGCATCTCTGGAGGGAAATGATGGGTGACGTTTTGGGTCGGGACCCTTCTTCAGACTGCAACACCCAGCATCTGCAGTTCTTTGTTTCCACACAATAGACAATAGACAATAGGTGCAGGAGTAGGCCATTCGGCCCTTCGAGCCAGCACCGCCAGTCAATGTGATCATGGCTGATCATCCCCAATCAGTACCCCGTTCCCGCCTTCTCCCCATGTCCCCTGACTCCGCTATCTTTAGGAGCCCTATCTAGCTCTCTCTTGAAAGCATCCAGAGAACCTGCCTCCGAAGAATTCCACAGACTCACAACTCCCTGTGTGAAAAGCACACTAGTTCTGTGTTATCCCACTATCTCATCCACTCCCTACACACTTGGGGCAATTTGGATTGGATTGGATTCAATGTTATTGTCATTGCACTTTTCAGTCTACAGTCATAACATAGAGCAATAACAAAACAAACACTCAACACAGTTTAAAGTCCCAGAGTCATTGTCTCTTCCCTCCTTGCTCTCCCTCTGTGAATTTGCAGGCCTAATGAACCTGTAAACCCGCACATATTTGTGACATAGGAGCGAACTGGAGCACCCAGAGGAAACCTAAGGGAGAACATGCAAACTCCACTTTGACAGCACCAGAGGTCAGGATCTAAACCAAACCTCTAGCGCTGTGAGGCAGCAGCTCTACCAGTTGCACCACTGTGCCGTCAATGTAATGGCATTATTTACCAAAAAACCAATTGCAACTGCCAAGCATAAATGTCCCAAGCTGTACGCAATACAATGCAAAGGCCATCAAGGTGATGTCTGAAAAAACAGAATCATCAACTAAGGACCATTTTTTTTTCTAACCAGCTGTGTGTTCTGAAAATCTATTCCAGATCTGGAACATGTTTGGACAACTGAATGGATTTCATTGATGGGGAGCCAGCGTGAAGCCTCCCTCATGAATCATCAACTAATCCGTGTAGAATGGAAAAAAGTATTTTCACACTTCACCAATGACACACCTTTTCCTGAGATTACTCTGAGGACAGGACATTATTGCCATAGAGGGAGTGCAGAGAAGGTTCACCAGACTGATTCCTGGGATGTCAGGACTGTCTTATGAAGAAAGACTGGATAGACTTGGTTTATACTCTCTAGAATTTGGGAGATTGAGAGGGGATCTTATAGAAACTTACAAAATTCTTAAGGGGTTGGACAGGCTAGATGCAGGAAGATTGCTCCTGATGTTAGGGAAGTCCAGGACAAGGGGTCACAGCTTAAGGATAAGGGGGAAATCCTTTAAAACCGAGATGAGAATAACTTTTTTCACGCAGAGAGTGGTGAATCTCTGGAACTCTCTGCCACAGAGGGTAGTCGAGGCCAGTTCATTGGCTATATTTAAGAGGGAGTTAGATGTGGCCCTTGTGGCTAAGGGGATCAGAGGGTATGGAGAGAAGGCAGGTACAGGATACTGAGTTGGATGATCAGCCATGATCATATTGAATGGCGGTGCAGGCTCGAAGGGCCGAATGGCCTACTCCTGCACCTAATTTCTATGTTTTCTATGTTTCTATGTCAGGAATACAAAAACAGGGATGTAATGCTGAGGCTCGACCAGGCGTTGGTCAGGCCGCATTCGGAGTATTATCAGCAGATTTGGACCCCGTATCTGAGGAAGGATGTGCCGGCTCTGGAGAGGGTCCAGAGGAGGTTTACAAGAATGATCCCAGGAATGAGTGGGTTAACATATGATGAGCGTTTGACGGCACTGGGCCTGTACTCGCTGGAGTTTAGAAGGTTGGGGGGGGGGGGACCTCATTGAAACTTTCAGAATAATGAAAGGCATAGATAGAGTGGATGTGGAGAGGATGTTTCCACTGGTGGGAGAGTCCAGGACCAGAGGACACAGCCTCAGAATTAAAGGACTCTCTTTTAGCAATTCAGCCCATCGAGTCTACTCCGCCATCCAGTCATGGCTGGTCTAATTTTCCCGTTGAACCCTATTCGCCTGGGCTCTTCCAGTTATTTTTGTCCCCCTTCCTAATCAAGAACTTTTCAAACTCTGCCTTAAAAATACTCAAAAGTCCACAGCTGTCTGTGGCAATGTATTCCAGATTCACCACCCTCTGGCTAAAGAAACTCCTCTGCATCCCCCATTCGAAGGACATGTCCTTTTATTCTGAGGCTGTGCCCTCTGGTCCTAGACTCTCCCATTACTGGAAACATTCATTGATTGAACGATGCACTGTGGACCATCGATGGGTCTCGATTCCCCTACCCCTGGTCAAAGACACTGTGCATCCACCCTATCTATTCCTCTTATCATTTTACACACGTCTATAACATCAGACAGCCTCCTGCTCTCCAAGGAATAGAAACATAGAAACATAGAAATTAGGTGCAGGAGGAGGCCATTCGGCCCTTCGAGCCTGCACCGCCATTCAATATGATCATGGCTGATCATCCAACTCAGTATCCCGTACCTGCCTTCTCTCCATACCCTCTGATCCCCTTAGCCACAAGGACCACATCTAACTCCCTCTTAAATATAGCCAATGAACTGGCCTCGACTACCCTCTGCGGCAGAGAGTTCCAGAGATTCACCACTCTCTGTGTGAAAAAAGTTCTTCTCATCTCGGTTTTAAAGGATTTCCCCCTTATCCTAAAGCTGTGACCCCTTGTCCTGGACTTCCCCAATATCGGAAGCAATCTACCTGCATCTAGCCTGTCCAACCCCTTAAGAATTTTGTAAGTTTCTATAAGATCCCCTCTCAATCTCCTAAATTCTAGAGAGTATAAACCAAGTCTATCCAGTCTTTCTTCATAAGACAGTCCTGACATCCCAGGAATCAGTCTGGTGAACCTTCTCTGCACTCCCTCTATGGCAATAATGTCCTTCCTCAGATTTGGAGACCAAAACTGTACACAATACTCCAGGTGTGGTCTCACCAAGACCCTGTACAACTGCAGTAGAACCTCCCTGCTCCTATACTCAAATCCTTTTGCTATGAAAGCTAACATACCATTCGCTTTCTTCACTGCCTGCTGCACCTGCATGCCTACTTTCAATGACTGGTGTACCATGACACCCAGGTCTCGTTGCATCTCCCCTTTTCCTAGTCGGCCACCATTTAGATAATATAGCCCTGCCCAACCTCTCTCCATAGCTCAGGCCCTCGAACATCCTCGTAAATCTTCTCTGCACTCTTTCCAGCTTAATGAACACAATGGATAGGATGAGGAAGAATTTGGAGGAAAATGGGCCAACTGCAAGCAAATGTGACCAACCCAGGATGCCAACTGGGTCGGCATGGATGAGGTGGGCTGAAGGGCCTGTTTCCCTGTGTCTGTACATCTCTATGCCCTGAGTGCAGTATAATACTAAGACAGGTCACAGCATTTGGGGAGATAATTCCATAAAAAAGGTGACAAAAAAAATGCTGGAGTAACTCAGCGGGACAGGCAGCATCTCTGGAGAAAATGAACAGGTGACGTTTCAGGTCGGGACCCTTCTTCTTTAGTCTGAAGAAGTGTCCTGACCTAATACCTTGCCGGCAGGTATTCCACCGGACCGGCTGAGTTACTCCGGCACTTTGCATCTTGTTTTTTTGTAAAGCAGCATCTGCAGTTCCTTGTGTTTAAGAGGGAACTGCAGATGCTGGAGAATCGAAGGTTACACAAAAAAGCTGGAGAAACTCAGCGGGTGCAGCAGCATCTATGGAGCGAAGGAAATAGGCAACGTTTTGGGCTGAAACCCTGAAGGAAATAGGCAACGTTTCGGGCTGAAACCCTGAAGGAAATAGGCAATGTTTAAGGCCCGAAATCCTGAAGGAAATAGGCAACGTTTCGGGCCGAAACCCTTCCGGGTTTCGGCCCGAAACGTTGCCTATTTCCTTCGCTCCATAGATGCTGCTGCACCCGCTGAGTTTCTCCAGCTTTTTTGTGTAATCTGCAGTTCCTTGTTTTGACTTTATAAAAAGATGCCTCTTTCTTAAAATAAAAGAGGTCTCTTTGTGCCCAAATTTTGTTCTGTTCTTGTGCCCAGCGTGACATTTTCCTGGCACTATTATTTTGTGCCGCCCGTGTTTTTGTAGTGCAGGTGCGTTGTGTGCGATGCCGGGGGAATACCTGCTTGTTTTTCAGATCCAGGGACAACTCGTAGTCGGAGGCCGGCTGGTGTGAGCAGGCTGCTGTCCCTTTGCCACGCTGCATTCTCATGGGTGAGGCGGTGTGGTGCAAGCTGGCTTTCTGCAGCATTGCGCTGGAGAGGGGGACCATGCGGCAAGCCTTGGCCTCGGGCGACGGGCATTTCACCGAGTCGCCGGCACTGTCCGGCCCGGCAGCCTCCGTCGCCACGACCATCATCTCACATTCACCTGCGCTCTTCACTGGGCCGTCTGCCTCGGAGTTCACCGAGTCGCCTCCGGGAGAGATGGCTTCGTTACTGCAATAAAAAATAAATAAATAAAGGTGAGGCGCACGCTGTTAAGGGCCTGTCCCACTTACACGAGTTTTGAAGATCCTAGACAGGTTGAAAAAAATGTCAAAGTTGTGTTGGCTCGCCGAAGTAAAAGACCTCCTACGATTATGTCTACGACCTCCCCTTCACCCCTAAGACCAACTACGACTAGCTACGAGTGGAAAATGATCACAAGATAAAATGATGTCATGTTTGCATTTTTTTTCTCGGGCCAGTTATCGACCTCCGACTACCATCACGACCTACCGACCTACCAGTAGTAAGCATCACATTTTTCCATGCCCACCTTTTTTTTACTCGTGGACATTTTTTATCAGGCTAGAAAAAAACGCCGCGACCTACTTGAGGCCAGGCGTTAGCGGAGATCACTCACGAGCACGAGGAAGAGTTACGAAGACCTCCTACCACCTCGTGACGACCATGCTGCGAGTATGTGTCGAGGGCAGAGATCGCCAATTAGGTTGTGAAAGTGGGACAGGGGGCTTTAGTAACAGTGCAGGAATGAACAGCATGTGCTGGTTTACACCGAAGATAGACACAAAATTCGACATCTTACGACAGGGGAAGACAAGCTCCGCCAAGCCCACAGTCACCGAAAGGTTTTGAACATTTCAAAATCCAGCGAGGACCAGAGAAACGTTACGACTCTTTAGGAGACGACTCACGACCATACAGGCTTCACCCCGCACCATGTGGCCTAGTCGCCTGTCGTCTCCGAAAAAATTGCCTAAGTGGGACAGAGGCTTTATTAATTCAGAGGGTTAAAGGGAGACCAGTCTTAGGAGTTTAAAGGAGATGTCAGGATAATTCACCTCTGTTTGTTCGTGTTATTTCTTCCCCTTGGCCCTTTATTGTAAAATGGAAGCAATTTCCCGTCCAAAACTGAGGGATCAACTAAACATTAGTTACAGTGGATTCAAGGAACTGCAGATGCTGGTTTAAACCGAAGATAGATACAAAATGCTGGAGTAACTCAGCGGGACAGGCAGCATCTCTGGAGAGAAGGAATGGGTGATGTTTCGGGACGAGACCCTTCTTCAGACTGGAGACTTGCCCCTCTCACCTTAAACATGTGTCCTCATGTTTATGATTCCACTACCCTGGATGAAAGACTCTGTGCCTTCACCCTATCAATGCCCCCACAACGTAGACACAAATGCTGGAGAAACTCAGCGGGTGAGGCAGAATCTATGGAGCAAGGAATAGGGTCCAAACGCCACCTTCGCTCCATAGATGCTGCTTCACCCACTGAGGTTCTCTACAATTTTTGTCTACCTTCCATTTTTCCAGCATCTGCAGTTCTTTCTTATACACAGCAAACATGATTTTATATTCGGAAGGGAAAAGTCCCGACCCGAAATGTCACCTATCTCCAGAAAAGCTGCCTGACCCGCTGAGTTACTCCAGCACCTTATATCCTTCTTTGGTAAACCAGCAACTGTGAAGAGTCTCCACCCGAAACATCACCCATTCCTTCTCTCCACAGATGCTACCTGACCTGCTGAGTTACTCCAGCACTTTGTGAAACATCACCTATCCATGTTCCCCACAGATGCTGCCTGACCCGTTGAGTTACTCCAGCACTCTGTGAGACGTCACCTATCCATGTTCTCCACAGATGCTGCCTGACCCGCTGAGTTACTCCAGCACTCTGTGAGACGTCACCTATCCATGTTCTCCACAGATGCTGCCTGACCCGCTGAGTTACTCCAACACTCTGTGAAACGTCACCTATCCATGTTCTCCACAGATGCTGCCTGACCCGCTGAGTTACTCCAGCACTCTGTGAAACGTCACCTAACCATGTTCTCCTGAGATGCTGCCTGACCCACTGAGTTACTCCACCACTCTGTGAATCGACCCCTATCCCTGTTCTCCACCGATGCTGCCTGACCCGCTGAGTTATGGTGCAGCAGCATCTATGGAGCTAAGGAAATGGGCAACGTTTCGGGCCGAACCTTTTGGAAATAGGCAACGTTTCGGGCCGAAACCCGGAAGGGTTTCGGCCCGAAACGTTGCCTATTTCCTTAGCTCCATAGATGCTGCTGCACCCGCTGAGTTACTCCAGCACTCTGTGAAACGTCACCTATCCATGTTCTCCACAGACGCTGCCTGACCCGCTGAGTTACTCCAGCACTCTGTGAAACGTCACCTATCCATGTTCTCCTGAGATGCTGCCTGACCCGCTGAGTTACTCCAGCACTCTGTGAAACGTCACCTATCCACGTTCTCCACAGATGCTGCCTGACCCGCTGAGTTACTCCAGCAAACTCAGTGTCTATCTTAGACAATTCACACGGTGGCAGGCTACAGCTTCCTCACCAATTCCCTCATTGATTCACGAGGATCAATGTATAATTGTGGCAGGCAGTTGCAACACGTGGAGTGGCACATGAAGAAGCGTTAGATATAAGCTCAAGCAGCACGTTTGAATATATTAACGTGGAAGCCGTTTTTAATCTCCTTTTCTCTGGCAAGGAAACAGATAGGATCATATTGCAGACATTTTTACATCCTTCCCAATTTTACCTGTAACCGCTGGCGATGAAAACTAAAATTGGAAATGTGAAGAACACGAAAGCAGCCTCTCTCCATCTGCTTCCGACCATAAAATGATTACAATTACTGCCACTTTCTCCCAGTCTGGGCAAAAGGTCGGAGGCAGAGTTTGATTGCCATTATAATTAAATAATACCAATGATAATCTGAGCTAAGTCTGGGCTCATTTCCACTGGTCTCTGCAGAGTCAAGAGTGCCGACAAGGCCGACAAACCCGTACGTCTTGAAGATGGGGGGAGGGATCCGGAGCACCCGGAGGAAACCCACGTGGTCACAAAGAGAACGTGCAAACTCCACACAGACAGCACCCGAGGTCAGGATCGAATCAAGTCAAGTCAAGTCAAGTCAAGTTTATTTGTCACATACACATACGAGATGTGCAGTGAAATGAAAGTGGCAATGCTCGCGGACTTTTGCACAAAAGACAAACAACAAAACAACCAAACAAATTATAAACACAATCATAACACACATATTCTTTTACATAATAAATAATGGAAGGAAAAACGTTCTGTAGAGTTAGTCCCTGGTGAGATAGGTGTTTACAGTCCGAATTGCCTCTGGGAAGAAACTCCTTCTCAACCTCTCCGTTCTCACCGCGTGGCAACGGAGGCGTTTGCCTGACCGTAGCAGCTGGAACAGTCCGTTGCAGGGGTGGAAGGGGTCTCTCATGATTTTGTTTGCTCTGGAGTTGCACCTCCTGATGTATAGTTCCTGCAGGGGGGCGAGTGAAGTGAGTGAATCAGGGTCCCTGGCGCTGTTAGGCAGCGGCTCCACCAGCTGCCCTACCCTGATGCTCAAATACTATCAATGTGGAGTCTGCACGTTCTCCTTGTGAAGGTCACAGTTTGATATTGTCGATATTCCCGATGTTGGGGGAGTCCAGAACCAGGGGTCACAGTTTCAGAATAAGGGGTGGGCCACTTAGGACTGAGATGAGGAAAAGGTTTTTAACCCAGAGTTGTAAATCTCAAGATTCAAGATTCAAGAGAGTTCAGTGTCATGTGTCCCAGATAGGACAATGAAATTCTTGCTTTACTTCAGCACAACAGAACATAGACGGCATGAATACAGAACAGGGCAGTGTGTCCATATACCATTGTATAAATATATACATATATATATATATATAAATTTGTGGAAATCTCTGTCACAGAAGGCAGATGGAGCCAATTCACTGGATGTTTTCAAGAGAGAGTTAGATAGAGATCTAAGGGCTAACGGAATCAAGGGATATGGGGAGAAAGCAGGAACGGGGTACTGATTATGGATGATCAGCCATGACCATATTGAATGGCGGTGCTGGCTCAAAGGGCCGAATGGCCTACTCCTGCACCTATTATCTATGTTTCATGTACAATGTCTGAAAGTTTGAAAGGCATGTTTCTGTCCATGCCGTCACCAGAGATCGCCTCTCACTAGACAGAGGATGATATCTATTTCATCAATAGCTGCTGATATATAATGAAGCTGTTGCCACATTCACAAGCACGTGCGTCTGTAGTCTACTCCACCACTCAGCTGCCTTGGTGACTGAGTTTTAGTCATTGTATGCAGCAGATTGGACAGTCCCCACGTCATTCTGTCTTGTACCACAGAGCGCTGTCATGGTTTAAACATAACCCGATAGTAGACTGTCAACGTGGAGTGTAGCATTGGCCCCACAGCTCTGCTCCTGACATAACTAAATGCACAATCTCTTGCCCAGAGTAGGGCAGCCGAGGGCCAGAGGACATAGGTTTAAGGTGGATCGTAGGGCTCTGGGGCAGTGTTGTTCTTAGCCCCCCCCCACCTCGGTCATGGAAGGATGAGAGGATATCTCATTGAAACATAGAAGATTATTAAGGGTTTGGACACGCTAGAGGCAGGAAACATGTTCCCGATGTTGGGCGAGTCCAGAACCAGGGGCCACACACAGTTTAAGAATAAGGGGTAAGCCATTTAAAACGGAGATGAGGAAACACTTTTTCTCACAGAGAGCGGTGAGTCTGTGGAATTCTCTGCCTCAGAGGGCGGTGGAGGCCGGTTATCTGGATGCTTTCAAGAGAGAGCTAGATAGGGCTCTTAAAGATAGCGGAGTCAGGGGATATGGGGAGAAGGCAGGAACGGGGTACTGATTGGGGGTGATCAGCCATGATCACATTGAATGGCGGTGTTGGCTGGAAGGGCCGAATGGCCTACTCCTGCACCTGTTGTCTATTGTCTATTAGCTGACCGTGGGTGTCCCCAGGGTTGGAGGAGGCCTGTGCGTGTCTTTGTTTAACGTGGGGAGACTGGTGCACAGACAGCCACCACACACACACATGGTCCTTGACAGATCTGGGTCAGGATCCAGTGGCATGGAGTCCAAGACGACCGGAGACCCTTTTCTGCCGCAGCCTCCATCCATCCGCCTTCCCAGCCGTTGTGACGCTCCACCGCTCAGACTCCGTGTCCGCGGGCACCTCCCGCTACCAACCTCTGAACCCCAGGCGTCTCCGAGGTTACAGGTGGTGAGCCCCCAAATCCGCTTGCCAGTACGGTACCTCTTCTCCGTCCATGTCTAAGGCTACTGCCAACTGCAATTTGCCAGCTACAGCGCCACATTCATTGCAACAGGAAAACAAGATGTCTGTGGGCATTAACTTGGAACCTTGAGTTGAATTACTCCGCCTGATTTTCCTTCAAGGTGTATAGATCAAATCTTCCCACGGAAGTTGGATTTGGTTAGCATATAAGGCCTGTCAACTACAGGCAATGTAGGCATCAGTCAATAGCCCTCTGTTTCCTGAAGCCGTTCACAGTTCCTCACTGGAACGTGCCTTCCGGCCCACAATGTCCATGCCAATAAACCTCTGCATTCTGTATAACCTCTGCCACAAACTGGGCAGGTCACGGTGGCACAGCGGTAGAGTTGATGCCTAGACTACGGGTGCTGTCTGTACGGAGTTTGTACGTTCTCCTCGTGACCTGCGTGGGTTTCCTCAGAGATCTTCGGTTTCCTCCCACACTCCAAAGAAGCACAAGTTTGTAGGTTAATTGGCTGGGTAGAAATGTAAAAATTGTCCCTAGTGTGTGTAGGATAGTGTTAAATTTTAGTTTTAGAGATACAGCGTGGAAACAGGCCCTTCAGCCCATCGGGACCGTGCCGACCAGCGATCCCCGCACATTAGACAATAGACAAATGTTGGGCTGAAGGGCCTGTTTCCACACTGTATCACTCCATGACTAGTGTAGCTGGGACATGTTGGCCGGTGTGGGCAAGTTGGGCTGAAGGGCCTGTTTCCACACTGTATCACTCCATGACTAGTGTAGCTGGGGCATGTTGGCCAGTATGGGCAAGTTGGGCTGAAGGGCCTGTTTCCACACTGTATCACTCTATGACTAGTGTAGCTGGGACATGTGGGCCAGTATGGGCAAGTTGGGCTGAAGGGCCTGTTTCCACACTGTATAACTCTGTGACACTAACTCTTCTCCTGGAACCACAAGGAGAGTGTCCAGAGACGAGAGCGTTCAAATTCACTCAGATTCTGTGGAATAATCGAACTGCAATTTGTAAACCATGCCTAAAGCAAGGTAGCAGAGAACTCTTATTTGTTCTTAAATTAGGTCGGCATTTTCCCCTGCAGTAAAAGGCATCTTTACAGAGTGACAGCATTGTTATTCATATTGATGAGGGATCTTGTGGATATCCATGGCAAGGATCTTTGTAATGAATGGTATGGGAACCTAACGCAACCCAATATTGAAAGGAAGAATAGCAAATTAATTTTGCAACACTCCAACGCTCTTGAATTCCATCCACGTGGGTGAAGCAGCGCAGCTGTTATCAGTTCCTCGCGTAAACCCAGTTATTCTCGAACAGATGGTGAGGAAGATTCTCGCAGGAAGCCCTTTCAATCTTTAATCAAAGTGCTCAGCGTGGTGAACAGTGCCAGGCGAAAACAATACTTCATGATGGAGCCAGAATGTCTCTGTCAGCGGAGGTTCACCGGTGTTCAGATTCAGATTCAGATTCAGATTCAGATTCAGATTCAGATTCAGATTCAGATTCAGATTCAGATTCAGATTCAATTTTAATTGTCATTGTCAGTGTACAGTACAGAGACAACGAAATGCATTTAGCATGTTCTTCAGAGTCCCCATGTTAAGGCAGTGTGCAAACTTAGTTTTTAATCTGGAGGGGAGGAACTGCAGACACTGGTTTATACCGTCTGCAGTTCCTGGATAGACACAACAGCTGCAGTAACTAGACGGGTCGGGCAGCACCTCTGGAGAAAAGGAATGGTGAAGACAATAGACAACAGACAATAGGTGCAGGAGTAGGCCATTCGGCCCTTCGAGCCAGCACCGCCATTCAATGTGATCATGGCTGATCATCCCCAATCAGTACCCCGTTCCTGCCTTCTCCCCATATCCCCTGACTCCGCTATCTTTAAGAGCCCTATCTAGCTCTCTCTTGAAAGTATCCAGAGAACCTGCCTCCACCGCCCTCTGAGGCAGAGAATTCCACAGACTCACAACTCTCTGTGAGGAAAAGTGTTTCCTCATCTCCGTTCTAAATGCCTTACCCCTTATTCTTAAACTGGTTCTGGACTCCCCCAACATCGGGAACACGTTTCAATAAAATCCCCTCTCATCCTTCTAAGTTCCAGAGTATATAAGCCCAGCCGCTCCATTCTTTCAACGTATGACAGTCCCGCCATCCCGGGAATTAACTTGGTGAACCTACGCTGCACTCCCTCAATAGCAAGAACCGAAACGTCGCCTATTCCTTTGCTCCAGTGATGCTCCAGTGATGCAGTCTGACCCGTTGCGTCTGCCTTTTGTTTTTGATCTGTTCCTTTATAACGTTGCCGAGACCTCCCAGCTCTCGGGATGTTCATTGTTTTCTCTGGGTTCATTTGGCAAACTTCAGGAAGCTCCAATTAAATTTGCAATAAATATGCTTTTAATAAACCATTAGCCCTCTCTCAGATTGATCTATCCTCTGCTCCTTGGCACTAATCACTCTCGCAAATGGAGTTCTGCTCCTCTAATATCTTGCGCCTGATCTCTGTCCACTTGAGCACACTAAATCAACCCGAAAAGCTGCTCCGACTTGGCTGCCTTCAGTCCGACCGTGACTGATCTGCCCAGAAGTTCAGCGTCCTTTCAATTTATCAGTAAAAGTATCCATCAATCCAAAATGGAACGGTGCTGTCTCACCTGAATCGACAGCCTTTCACGGAACGGACTCCAGATTCCCATCAACCTTCATGTGAAAGATGCTTCACCATTTCATTGAATTGCATACAAGGCCACTCGGCCCATCTGGTCAATGTCAGCTGCCAGGGGTATCATTGCAATAATTTTACTCCCCTCTCCTATTCCCTGACACCCCCGCAACTCATTCTCTCTCCCACAATCTCATCAACAAGTTTCGGGCCGAAATCCTTCTGGAAATAGGCAACGTTTCGGGCCGAAACCCTTACGGGTTTCGGCCCAAAACGTTGCCTATTTCCTTAGCGCCATAGATGCTGCCTGACCCGCTGAGTTACTCCAGCACTTTGTGAAACGTCACCTATCCATGTTCTCCACAGATGCTGCCTGACCCGCTGAGTTACTCCAGCACTTTGTGAAACGTCACCTATCCATGTTCTCCACAGATGCTGCCTGACCCGCAGAGTTACTCCAGCACTCTGTGTCTCTTTTTGTAAACCAGCGTCTGCAGTTCCTTGTGTCCACTCTAGTACCAGTCTAGGTTGAGTTTGAAGCCGGCTTCTACAGAAACTCCGATCTGGGGAGAGAAATAGGAGGATCCAGGAAAAGGCTTCCTCCTAATCTGAGGAAGGACATTCTTGCCATAGAGGGAGTACAGAGAAGGTTCACCAGACTGGGATTCCTGGGATGGCAGGACTTTCATATGAAGAAAGACTGGATAGACTCGGCTTGTACACGCTAGAATTTAGAAGATTGAGGGGGGATCTTATAGAAACTTACAAAATTCTTAAGGGGTTGGACAGGCTAGATGCAGGAAGACTGTTCCCGATGTTGGGGAAGTCCAGGAACAAGGGGTCACAGTTTAAGGATAAAGGGGAAATCTTTTTGGACTGAGATGAGAAAAACATTTTTCACACAGAGAGTGGTGAATCTCTGGAATTCTCTGCCACAGAGGGTAGTTGAGGCCAGTTCATTGGCTATATTTAAGAGGGAGCTAGATGTGGCCCTTGTGGCTAAAGGGATCAGGGGGTATGGAGAGAAGGCAGGTACGGGATACTGAGTTGGATGATCAGCTATGATCACAATGAATGGCGGTGCAGGCTCGGAAGGGCCGAATGGCCTACTCCTGCACCTATTTTCTATGTTTCTATGTTTCCATCTATCTCCCCCATTCTTTTACACGCTGAATTTAAAACAAAGGCATGAAAACCTGTCTATCTGACCTCTAAAGCCTCTGTGCGCAGAACACAGTCATAGATGGTGTCTCCCTTGAGTAAACAGTTAGCTTAATCACCACAGCCAGATTCCCAGGATACAACAGATTAGTTTCAGAGTAAGCCATGGAGAACATAATGCCGTAACAGAAGCAATTAAAATGTAATTTCCATCCCCAGGTCTCGGTGGATCTCTGCCTGACTGTAAGCAGCAAACGGAGGGAACATGGTTGAACGGAGGGACCCAGCTTTTATAATGTTAACTCAAACTTTGCTGCCTCCACTTTGGAAACCAGTAGAAACATAGAAACATAGAAAATAGGTGCCATTCGGCCCTTCGAGCCTGCACCGCCATTCAATATGATCATGGCTGATCATCCAACTCAGTATCCCATCCCTGCCTTCTCTCCATACCCCCTGATCACTTTAGCCACAAGGGCCACATCTAACTCCCTCTTAAATATAGCCAATGAACTGTGTGGCCTCAACTACCTTCTGTGGCAGAGAATTCCACAGATTCACCACTCTCTGTGTGAAAAATGTTTTTCCCATCTCGGTCCTAAAAGACTTCCCTCTTATCCTTAAGCTGTGACCCCTTGTTCTGGACTTCCCCAACATCGGGAACAATCTTCCTGCCTCTAGCCTGTCCAACCCCTTAAGAATTTTGTAAGTTTCTATAAGATCCCCCCTCAATCCTCTAAATTCTAGCGAGTACAAGCCGAGTCTATCCAGTCTTTCTTCATATGAAAGTCCTGTAGGACTCAGCTTGTTCCATCCTGATAGCAAAGTCTGTTTCATTGCACACTCATCAACAGTAATGGCCGATGAGATTGAGTAAAGGACCTGAATGAGTCTGAAGAATGAGATTGAGTTCGAAGAAGGGTCTTGACCTGAAACGTCACCCATTCCTTCTCTCCAGAGACGCTGCCTGTCCCGCTGAGTTACTCCAGCATTTTGTGTCTATCGTTTACCTCCAGTTCCTTCCTACACATTGACGAAAGGACCAGCAGGTTACTGCAACGTAGAAACATAGAGAATAGGTGCACGTGTAGGCCATTCGGCCCTTCGAGCCAGCACCACCATTCAATATGATCTAAGAGCTAAATCTAACTCTCTCTTGAAAACATCCAGTGAATTGGCCTCCACTGCCTTCTGTGCCACAGAATTCCACAGATTCTCCACTCTCTGGGTGAAGAGGTTTTTCCTCATCTCAGTCCTAAATGGCCTTCCCCTTATTCCTAAACTGTGACCCCAGGTTCTGGACTCCCCCAACATCGGGAACATTTTTCCTGCATCTACCCTGTCCAATCCTCTAAGAATTTTATATGTCTCTACAAGATATTCCCTCTCATCCTTCTAAATTCCAGCGACTATAAGCCAAGTCGCCCCATTCTTTCATCATACGTCAGTCTTGCCATCCCGGGAATTAACCTGGTGAATCTACGCTGCACTCCCTCAATAGCAAGAATGAATCACGCAACTTTGAATCATGCAATGTAATATCCGTTCTGCAATCAGCACAGTGGTGTGTGACATTCCTCAAGGTATAAAATGCTAATATTATAATCAGAGGCTAACAGTTAAGATCAAAGCTAGGATGGAGACTTATTTTATGCCTACTGCTCTGGCGTAATAGCCCCTGTCCCACGGTACGAGTTAATTCCAAGAGCTCTCCTGAGTTTTTAAAAAATCAAACTCGTGGTAAGCATGGAGAATGAACGTAGCGGGTACGTCGGAGCTCGGGGACGTACTCGGGAAGGTACTCGGGAAGACTCGCTAACGGCAGGTAAGCACGGGAAGACTGGTGAAGATTTTTCAACATGATGAAAAATGTCCACGAGAGCCCCGAGTACCGACGAGTGGCCGTTACCGTAAATCTCCGAGTTCGAATCAGGGCAAACTCGGGAGAGCTCATGGAATGAACTCGTACCGTGAGACAGGGCTTTGAGGCTGTATCTTTAGTTGGACTTTACTGGGTTTACCTTGCACTAAACGTTATTCCCTTTATCATGCAGTTTCTGTACACTGTGGACTGCTCAATTGTAATCATGTATAATCTTTCCGCTGACTGGTTAGCACGTGACAAAAAATTTTTCACTGTACCTCAGTACGCATGACAATAAGTTACATTAAACTAAACTAATGATGTAGGGGGACAAATAATGCTGGAGAAACTCAGCGGGTGAGGCAGCATCTATGGAGCGAAGGAATAGGTGACGTTTCGGGTCGAGTCTCGACCCGAAACGTCACCTATTCCTTCGCTCCATAGATGCTGCCTCACCCGCTGAGTTTCTCCAGCATTTTTGCCGACCTTCGATTTTTCCCACATCTGCGGTTCTTTCTTAAACTAATGGTGTAAGTGTTTTCCGCCACTGGTTAATGAAGAATGGTTGTAATCTTCTCAGTGAGTCCAAGCGTATTAGGTGAGTAGAACTGTAATACCCTTGTGTCTACTGGGAGGATTCATTAGATGCGAGATCCAAAGGCTATTGTACATATCGTACATATTAAATCCATCCATCCAAGAATGCTCTATAATGAGCCTTCAGCCAAGCAACCCTGTGCTTGACAACTCAGTCCCAAACAAAGTCCAACCAAAAACACCAGACTGATTCCTGGGATGTCATGACTTTCATATGATGAAAGACTGGAAAGACTCGGCTTGTACTCGCTAGAATTTAGGAGATTGAGGGGGGACCTTATAGAAACTTACAAAATTCTTAAGGGGTTGGACAGGCTAGATGCAGGAAGATTGTTCCCGATGTTGGGGACGTCCAGAACAAGGGGTCACAGTTTAAGGATAAGGGGGAAATCCTTTAGGACCGTGATGAGAACACAGAGAGTGGTGAATCTGTGGAATTCTCTGCCACAGAAGGTAGTTGAGGCCACACAGTTCATTGGCTATATTTAAGAGGGAGTTAGATGTGGCCCTTGTGGCTAAAGGGATCAGGGGGTATGGAGAGAACACAGGTACAGGATACTGAGTTGGATGATCAGCCATGATCATATTGAATGGCGGTGCAGGCTCGAAGGGCCGAATGGCCTACTCCTGCACCTAATTTCTATGTTTCTATGTATCTAACATCGCTTCTCTACCTTCGCCACTTTATAATGCAGGATGCTAATGGAATTAAAGAGGTGTTAGTTTACAGGGAGAAGTTGGAGTCTGTGGAATTCTCTGCCTCAGAGGGCGGTGGAGGCCGATTCTCTGGATACTTTCAAGAGAGAGCTAGATAGGGCTCTTAAAGATAGCGGAGTCAGGGGATATGGGGAGAAGGCAGGAACGGGGTACTGATTGGGGATGATCAGCCATGATCACATTGAATGGGGAGAAGGCGGGGAGATTGGGGCTAGGAGGGAGAGATAGATCAGTCACGATTGAATGGTGGAGTAGACTTAGAAACATAGAAACATAGAAATTAGGTGCAGGAGTAGAGGCCATTCGGCCCTTCGAGCCTGCACCGCCATTCAATATGATCATGGCTGATCATCCAACTCAGTATCCCGTACCTGCCTTCTCTCCATACCCTCTGATCCCCTTAGCCACAAGGGCCACATCTAACTCCCTCTTAAATATAGCCAATGAACTGGCCTCGACTACCCTCTGCGGCAGAGAATTCCAGAGATTCACCACTCTCTGTGTGAAAAAAGTTCTCCTCATCTCGGTTTTAAAGGATTTCCCCCTTATCCTTAAGCTGTGACCCCTTGTCCTGGACTTCCCCAACATCGGGAACAATCTTCCTGCATCTAGCCTGTCCAACCCCTTAAGAATTTTGTAAGTTTCTATAAGATCCCCTCTCAATCTCCTAAATTCTAGAGAGACTTGACGGGCCGAATGGTCTAATTCTACTCCTATCATTTATGACCCGCATTTTGTGTCTATCTTCAGTTTGAACCAGCATCTGCAGTTCCTACCTGCACTGTATTTATGTCCTTATCCTTTAAGCCTTTAACTGTGATTTCTATGCCCTCCCACGCCACCCCACCTCACTTCCTCACTGCCTGTGTATTTGCCTACATGGACGTTTCATATAGAGTATATATAAGCATTCATCGACCCGGATCATTTCTCCCTTCACAGATGCCGTCGGCCCTTGCTCTAGTTGTCCTTACACCAATTTCAGCTTTTCTTCCAGATTTACAGGACCCGCAATATTCTGCTTTATTGCCTGTGTGGAAAAGTAAAAATAAAAACACTGGAGACGACTGCATCATTCTTAAATAATAAATGTGTCAACTCAAATGTACTTCTAGATCACTTGAAGTTTCTCTGAGTCATGTTATATTCCCACGGTTGAATGAGTGTGGCCTAGAAACTTCCCCTTATCTCTCTTAGATTCACATAAACCTTGGCAGGAAATTACTCCAGAAGCAACAACACAGTAACTCACTTCCTTCGGTTGTTTGAAGAAAAATCATTTAAAATGTTGTCCACAGGGTTATTTACTATGACGTGTGGACAGGAGCAAGGGTGGAGGGGTGGGGTTTGAGAATCTGTGAGTTCCTCGCAGGCCTTGCCGTTCAAGGTTCAACGGTTGACACGAGAATAAACAATAGGCAATAGGTGCAGGGGAGTAGGCCATTCGGCCCTTCGAGCCAGCACCACCATTCAATGTGATCATGGCTGATCATCCACAATCAGTACCCCGTTCCTGCCTTCTCCCCATATCCCCCGACTCCGCTATTTTTAAGAGCCCTATCTAGCTCTCTCTTGAAAGTATCCAGAGAACCGGCCTCCACCCCCCTCTGAGGCAGAGAATTCCACACAGACTCACAAATCTCTGTTCTAAATGGCTTACTCCTTATTCTTAAACTGTGGCCCCTGGTTCTGGACTCCCCCAACATCAGGAACATGTTTCCTGCCTCTAGCGTGTCCAAACCCTGAATAATCTTATATGTTTCAATAAGATCCCCTTTCGTCCTTCTAAATTCCGGAGTGTACAAGCCCAGCCGCTCCATTCTAACATCAAATGACAGTCCCGCCATCCTGGGAATATAAGCAGGAATAGGGAAAACTACCAGACATCCAGATTGGACACTCACCGAGTGTTGCTCCCTGTAAAATCATGAGGCCCCACCTCATATTTGAGAACTATTTGCATTTCTATTGCTTATTAGACTCGTACTTTTTTGATTTGAGGGTTATGCCTTCCTTCTTCAAGCCTTATTAGCTTCCATGCAGAGTAGAGATTTAATTTCACTAGCTCTGATGTAATAATTACATTTTTATAAGCTTTAAGAAGGAACTGCAGATGCTGGAAAAATCGAAGGTAGACAAAAATGCTGGAGAAACTCAGCGGGTGAGGCAGCATCTTTGGAGCGAAGGAATAGGTGATGTTTCGGGTCGAGACCCTTCTTCAGACTCGCCGGAGAGAGGAGGAGAACTTCGTCAAAGTGGGCCCACCTTGAGTAGATTTCACAGTGGAGCAGATGAAACGTGTGGGAAGGAACTGCAGATGCTGGTTTACACCCAAGATAGATACAAAATGCTGGAGTAACTTAGCGGGACAGGCGGCATCTCTGGAGAGAAGTTCTCCTCCCCTTCCCTCCCTTGGCAAAGTCCACTTCCTAAACCTCCTCACACTAACGTGGTTATTATGACTTGGGAAGAGGCCACTCGGCCCATTGAGACGGTGGCAGCTGCCAGCACCGCAACACCATCAGTCCCATCCCCCCCTTGTCTTGCTCCCTCCCCCCCCCTACACCCAGGAAACGTACACCCTATCCTCCACCCACCATCTTCCCCTTTGATTCTTTCACCACTAGCCAACGCTGAGACTTCATCTGCATCGGCTGAGTAATGGCCCAGCACATCGCTGGGACGTGGAAGTGAAGTGCAACACTCGAACGAGATGCGTGCGATGCAATCAAACTCCACACAGGTGGAGACTGAGCCGTCGTTCAGCATGAACAGCGCTGGCCTGCAATCTGTGCAAGCACCATCTGTATTTGACGGGCATGAAAAGCATTTGTTATTTTCTATCAGTCTCTTACAGTATGTTAGGAAAAAGTGTCACCACATAGCTGTCACTGGCAATGTGGAGTAATTGCCTCATGCTTCCTTTGGACATTTTTGCAGATCTCGCTTCCTTAACTTTTAATGTACAACTAAAGAAGTAGGAATTAAAGTGGAGGCATGTGCACTCATCGTGAGAGAAACTGCATTAGACTCTAGAGATACAGCCCTGGAAACAGGCCCTTAGGCCCATCAAGTCCACGCTGACCAGTGATCACTGCGTACATTAACACTATCCTTGCTTTCTCCCTCCTTCTCCATCCCTTCCCAGCTCTCCCCCACTGTCTCCACCTCTTCAAGCAGGGTGCAAGGCCACCAAATGCAAGTGCAGTTTCATACCACATCAAGCAGGGTGCAAGGCCACCAAATTCAAGTGCAGTTTCTTCTTCCTTTCTTCTTCCCACCCCCACCCCCACATCAGTCTGAAGAAGGGTCTTGACCCGAAACGTCACCCATTCCTTCGCTCCATAGATGCTGCCGCACCCGCTGAGTTTCTCCAGCATTTTTGTCTACCTTCGATTTTTCCAGCATCTGCAGTCCCTTCTTAAACTTAACACTATCCTACACACTAGGGACAATTTACAATTTACAGAAGCCAATTGACCTACAAACCTGTACATCTGTGGGAGGAATCTGGAGAAAACCCCCACGCAGGTCACGGGGAGAACGTGCGAGCTCCGCACAGACAGCACCCGCAGTCAGATTTGAGTATAGGAGCAGGGAGGTTCTACTGCAGTTGTACAGGGTCTTGGTGAGACCACACCTGGAGTATTGCGTACAGTTTTGGTCTCCAAATCTGAGGAAGGACATTATTGCCATAGAGGGAGTGCAGAGAAGGTTCACCAGACTGATTCCTGGGATGTCAGGACTGTCTTATGAAGAAAGACTGGATAGACTTGGTTTATACTCTCTAGAATTTAGGAGATTGAGAGGGGATCTTATAGAAACTTACAAAATTCTTAAGGGGTTGGACAGGCTAGATGCAGGAAGATTGCTCCCGATGTTGGGGAAGTCCAGGACAAGGGGGCACAGCTTAAGGATAAGGGGGAAATCCTTTAAAACCGAGATGAGAAGAACTTTTTTCACACAGAGAGTGGTGAATCTCTGCCGCAGAGGATAGTCGAGGCCACACAGTTCATTGGCTATATTTAAGAGGGAGTTAGATGTGGCCCTTGTGGCTAAGGGGATCAGGGGGTATGGAGAGAAGGCAGGTACGGGATACTGAGTTGGATGATCAGCCATGATCATATTGAATGGCGGTGCAGGCTCGAAGGGCCGAATGGCCTACTCCTGCACCTAATTTCTATGTTTCTATGTCAGGATCGAACCCGGGTCTCTGGTGCCGCGAGGCAGCAACTCTACCGCTGCGCCACTCTGCTGCATCAGCATCGCTGCAGGAATTGCAGACGGATGTGAAATTCCTGTTCGTATATATCTGATCAAACTCCGTTGCTATTAAAAACAAAATAGATGTTGCAATGTAATTACACAGCTGAGTAAATGCGTTCCTGGCCACTGCACAAAGTCACAGTGCGGGGAGATCAGGCTATAAGCTTGATCTGTAATGAGTTTGCTGATCTCATCTCCACAAAGCCCATGCTGATGCTACTCCTGGTCTCAGGAGGTGTGACTGCACCTAAGCCACTTACACACGACAGGGGGATTGAGAGAATATCTGCTGTATAGTTCATTATTTACGTTCTAGGTGATGTTACGTTAGTAATAGTCCTAGTTGCAAAAGGGGATATACAGTAGGTTCAAGGTGAAGGGGGAAAGATTCAATAGGAATCTGAGGGGTAACTCTTTCACACAAAGGGTGGTGGGTGTATGGAACAAGCTGCCAGAGGAGGTAGTTGAGGCAGGGACTATCCCAACATTTAAGAAAAAGTGAGACAGGTACATGGATAGGACAGGTTTAGAGGGATATGGACAATAGGCAATAGACAAGAGGTGCAGGAGGGGGGCATCACCTTTACACTTTGCCCCTCTCACCTAGTCTTTGGCAATTCCACCCTGGATAAAAAAATATGACTGTCTATCCCATCTATGCCTCTGATAGACAATAGACAAGACAATAGGTGCAGGAGGAGGCCATTCGGCCCTTCGAGCCAGCACCGCCATTCAATGTGATCTTGGCTGATCATCCCCATTCCTGCCTTCTCCCCATATCCCTTGACTACGCTATCTTTAAGAGCTCTATCTAACTCTCTCTTGAAAGCATCCAGAGAACTGTCCTACACCGTCCTCTGAGGCAGAGAATTCCACAGACTCACAACTCTGTGTGAAAAAGTATTTCCTCATCTTCGTTCTAAATGGCTTACCCCTTTATTCTGAAACTGTGGCCCCTGGTTCTGGACTCCCCCAACATCGGGAACATGTTACCTGCCTCTAGCGTGTCAAAACCCTTGATAATCTTATATGTTTCAATAAGATCCCCTCTCATCTTTATAAATTCCAGAGTGTACAAGCCCAGCTGCTCCATTCTCTCAGCATATGACAGTCCTGCCATCCCAGGAAATAACCTTGTGAACCTACGCTGCACTCCCTCAATAGCGAGAATGTCCTTCCTCAAATTAGGGGACCAAACACAGGCAAGTGGGACTAGTGTAGCTGGGGCATAGTGGGCCGGTGTGGGCAAGTTGGGCCGAAGGGCCTGTTTCCACACTGTATCACTCTATGACTCGGTGACTTCTTTTGTACAGTAAGGATGAAGGAATTTGATACAATGAGTTTTATCAAAGATATAAAGAAGAATGGTGTGTGAATTTAATCGCCAAAAAGAAGGGATGAACTAAGAACTTTCTGAAGAAGGGTCCTGACCCAAAACATCACCTTCAGTTTCAGTTTAGTTTATTGTCACGTGTACCGAGGTACAGTGAAAAGCTTTTTGTTGCATGCTAACCTGTCAGTGGAAAGACAATACCTGATTACAATCGATCCCATTACAGTGTGTAAGGGAATTTAGTGCAAGGTAAAGCCAGCAACGTCCGGTCAAAGATAGTCCAAGGGACATCAAAGGGGTAGACACTAATGCCCCTGTCCCACTTAGGAAACCTGAACGGAAACCTCTGTAGACTTTGCGCCTCACCCAGGGTTTCCGTGCGGTTCCCGGAGGTTGCAGGTGGTTGCCGGAGGTTGCAGGTAGTGGAAGCAGGTAGGGAGACTGACAAAAACCTCCGGGAACCTCACGGAAACCTTGGGTGGGGCGCAAACAGTTGCTTTCCGAAAACTATAACTACTCTGAATTCAAATTCACACATGCACTGACTTCACAGCCCAACACCCGGACTTCCATCTGTATATATGTATATATGTATGTAGCGCCACAGAATTGTGCACCTATCCACCCCCCCCCTTCTCCCTTCTGTTTTTGTTTTTCTGTTTCTCGTTTTTTGTGCTAAATTGTATGTATGCACTGAGTACGAGTAGCTTTCAGTTTCACTGTACATGTATAGTGACAATAAATGGCATATCATATCAAAGTCTCCAGAGGTTTCCGCTCAGGTTTCCTAAGTGGGACAGGGGCATAGGTCAGCACTGTCCATGTTTCCGGAGATGCTGCCCGGCCCGCTGAGTTACTCCAGCACTTTGTGTCTTTTTTTAGTGAACCAATATCTGCCGTTCCTTGCGGCTAGCTCTCGTTAATTGTTGGTTTTCCGCTTTGTGGAACTTTTCGATACCTGTAAAAAGACACTGTATAGAATTGACTGTTTATGAACTGCCTGGAGCTGGTGATTTAAAATGAAATTAATCCTTTATTAAAGAGAGAGAAGATTGAGATAAGGCCAAGATGTGGGAATAAGATAGCTATTGATCATACATAGTTACAACATTTAAATGAAAAACAATTGTAGAATTTAACAGCATGATAAATAAAATGATTTAGCAATTAATCACGTTCTCTTGTTGAAGGGCCTGTCCCACTTTCACGACCTAATTCACAACCTTTTTTACTCGTGGACATTTCTTATCATGGTGAAAAAACGCCCCGACCTACTTAATGTCACGAGTACCTACGACTAGCATCACAACCTACCTACGACCTCGTGACGACCATGCAGCAAGTATGAGTCAAGGAGTCGGCAGATGTCATGAATTAGGTCAAAATTCAAATGTAAAATTTGAAAAGATTTCTGCATGGTAAGAAGGTTTTGTGTGCTCCACAGTCTGAAGTACATTGAACTATTTATCACTGTTTGTACATAGCGCCTTCTCATTTGTACTCTAATTGGAACAACCTCCCATGGTTGTGATGGTACAACAGACTCATTTAAGTATCAAAATCCCAATCAAATGTTTATTTAATTCTCAGCATGGACAATATCACAGATGGAGATGTCTCAAACCTTGCTGCATATAGTTTAGTTTAGAGATACAGCGTGGAAAGAGGCCTTTCAACACCGACCAGCGATCAGATCACCCCGTACACGAGCAAGATCCTACTCACTAGGGACAATTTTTACTGATGGGAGAGGGGGGAGAAGTGGGAGTGGCCGGGGTGCGACTGGTTCTTGATGATGCTGCTGGCCTTGCTGAGGCAGCGTGAGGTGTAGATGGAGTCAATGCAAGGGAGGTTGGTTGGTGCAAAATGTAGCAGAGGGTTCACCAGGGAGCCTCTACACAAGATGACCAAGATTGTGCAGGAGATTGTCCACCGTAAATGCCTTGGCCTTTGCCTCGTGGCAATTCAGAATCAAAGGACATTCTTTTAGGAAGGAGATGAGGAAAAATGTATTTAGTCAGAGAGTGGTGAATCTGCGGAATTCTTTGCCACAGAAGTCTGTGGAGGCCAAGTCAGTGGATATTTTTTAAGGCAGAGATGGATAGATTCTTGATTAGTACGGGTGTCAGGGGTTACGGGGAGAAGGCAGGAGAATGGGGTTAGGAGGGAGAGATAGATCAGCCATGGTTGAATGACGGAGTAGGCTTGATGGGCCAAATGGCCTAATTCTGCTCCTATTCCTTATGACCTTAATTGGCAGGACAGCAGCCAGAGAACTGCTGATGAACACGAGTAAATAATCCAGGGCCAAAATGAAATGGTCTCTCGCTAAATCTAGTGAACAAGTGTCAATGAAACACAAATAAACTCAGTTCTTGGGAGTCAACATCTCCGATGACCTCTCTTGGACCCACAATACCTCAACTCTGATCAAGAAGGCTCACCAGCGTCTCTTCTTCCTGAGGAGACTGAAGAAGGTCCATCTGTCTCCTCTAGATCCTGGTGAACTTCTACCGCTGCACCATCGAGAGCATCCTTACCAACTGCATCACAGTATGGTACGGCAACTGCTCTGCCTCCGACCGGAAGCCATTGCAGAGGGTGGTGAAAACTGCCCAACGCATCACCGGTTCCTCGCTCCCCTCCATTGAGTCTGTCCAAAGCAAGCGTTGTCTGCGGAGGGCGCTCAGCATCGCCAAGGACTGCTCTCACCCCAACCATGGACTGTTTACCCTCCTACCATCCGGGAGGCGCTACAGGTCTCTCCGTTGCCGAACCAGCAGGTCGAGGAACAGCTTCTTTCTGGCGGCTGTCACTCTACTCAACAACGTACCTCGGTGACTGCCAATCACCACCCCCCCCCGGACACTTATTATTATTTATTCAAATAATTTGCTATGTTGCTCTTCCAGGGAGATGCTAAATGCATTTCATTGTCTCTGTACTGTACACTGACAATGACAATTAAAATTGAATCTGAATCTGAATCTGAATCTGAATCTGAATCTGAAATGGGCAACGTTTCGGGCCGAAATCCTTCTGGAAATAGGCAACGTTTCGGGCCGAAACCCGGAAGGGTTTCGGCCCGAAACGTTGCCTATTTCCTTAACTCCATAGATGCTGCTGCACCCGCTGAGTTACACCAGCACTCTGTGAAATGTCACCTATCCATGTTCTCCACAGATGCTGCCTGACCCGCTGAGTTACTCCAGCACTCTGTGAAACGTCACCTATCCATGTTCTCTGAATCTTAAATCCCACTCACAACCAGGCCGATGTCATCTTTCTGCCTTGAGACACTGCTGACAATTTAGAGATTGCAGTTACAATCTGAACGTGGAAAATGCCTAATTCCACAGGGACATTATTTGCTGGTAACAATTAAGAAAAGCCAGCAGGTCCATCACAATTTCCATGTTCATGATATTGCACAAAATCTACAGCTGAATGTTAAACATTAATACGTTGCCAAGAGCAGACCACACAATCAGATGCTGATTTTCTTGCGGAACAAAGAAGGGATAAGATACAGAGATGTATACTACACTGATCCACCTTTATGAGCTTAAACTTCAAACTAGTTCGTGAAATCAAAAAGAGGCCTGGAATGAAAAATGTTTATATATCAATGCAAAATGATAAATGCAGAGTGTAAATATGATTGGCAACAGCAGGTCAGTGATAGAAACATAGACAATAGGTGCAGGAGTAGGCCATTCGGCCCTTTGAGCCTGCACCGCCATTCAATATGATCATGGCTGATCATCCAACTCAGTATCCCATCCCTGCCTTCTCTCCATATCCCATGATCCCTTTAGCCACAAGGGCCACATCAAACTCCCTCTTAAATATAGATAAATCATACAAGAATATTTAATTGCATATGAGGTGATCCCTGGAGCACTGTAGCACTGCTACAGCTGGTAGAGCTACGGGTTCCATCCTGACTTTGGGTGCTGTCTGTGTGGAGTTTGCACGTTCTCCCTGTGGGTTTCCTCTGGGTGCTGGGGAATTCTTCCCACATCCCAAAGGCGTGTGGGTTTTGCAGGTTAATTGACCCCTCTCTAAATTGCCTCCAGCATGTAGTGGACAGCTCCGGGGGCTGGGACGGTGCTCCGGTGGCTGGGACGACGTTCTGCCGGCGGTGTCCAGAGTCCTGGGTTCAGCCTCGGGCGGCGGCTGCGTGTGCTGGACTGGAGGTGCGGCGGCTTCAACCACCCCGGGCTGCAGTGTTTGAACCGGCCCGTTCGCGGGGTTCGGTGAGCTACGGGACTGTTTGTACCATCGCCCGGGGGGAATTGCCTCAGCGCAGAGGGAGAAGAGGGAAGAGACTGCAGCCCTAAGATTTTTGCCTCCACCACAGTGAGGAGGTGTTTGGAGGACTCACTGTGGTGGATGTTAATTTGTGTTTATTGTTGTTTATTATTGTATCATTGTATGTATGACTGCAGGCACGAAATTTCGTTCAGACCGCAAGGTCTGAATGACAATAAAGGAAATTCAATTCAAATTCAATTCAATTCAATTCAATTAGTGAGTGGATGAGAAAGTGGGATAACATAGAACTAGTGTGAACGGGCGACCGATGGTGGGCTTGGCTCAGTGGGCCAAAGGGCCTGTTTCCATGCTGTATCTTTCAATCAATCAGTCTTGCACAAAGGGAATATAAAGCGATTGTGGGCTCGAGGGAGAAGTGGTTGAAGGCGAGTGATATTGACGCAACATGTGCTGATGGAATTGACTACTCCAGATCAAAGTTGTAGAATTCATCTTCAATCTTTAAGCATGCCCATAGGTACAGCAGGCAGTGGAGAAAGCGAATGGCATGTTGGCCTTCATAACAAGAGGAGTTGAGTATAGGAGCAAAGAGGTCCTTCTGCAGTTGTACAGAGCCCTAGTGAGACCACAACTGAAGTATTGTGTGCAGATTTGGTCTCCAAATTTGAGGAAGGACATTCTTGCTATTGAGGGAGTGCAGCGTAGGTTCACAAGATTAATTCCCGGGATGGCGGGACTGTCATATGCTGAAAGAATGGAGCGGCTGGGCTTGTACACTCTGGAGTTTAGAAGGATGAGAGGGTTTCTCATTGAAACATATAAGATTATTAAGGGTTTGGACACGCTAGAGGCAGGAAACATGTTCCCGATGTTGGGGGAGTCCAGAACCATGGGGCCACAGTTTAAGAATAAGGGGTAAGCTATTTAGAACGGAGATGAGGAAATACTTTTTCACACAGAGAGTTGTGAGTCTGTGGAATTCTCTGCCCCTGGATAATTGCATTAGAGAGCCAGATAGGGCTCTGGAAGGCGACTATGGACTGTCAAAGCAACAACAGCCAGACATCAAAACAGCTTTTTTCCACAAGTAGTTGCTCTACTCAATAACCAAAAATCTGTGGCCTCAATTTGCTCGATAATGTTTTATTATTAATGTTTAATGTTTTATGTGTCATTCCTAACTGTCACTGTGTGTCACTTGCGGGCGGAGCACCAAGGCAAATTCCTTGTATGTGAATACTTGGCCAATACACTTATTCATTCATTCATTCATTCGTACCTGCCATGTGATGGACCATTTCAGGAGCAGGTAACAAACAAAGAGGTGCCCTTTCCCACCGCGGAGAGAAGATGTCATCGTATTATTCGCAGGATAGAAGAAAGTTTGACTGCTTTAGAATTTAGTATTTAGTATTTCTTCTCAAGCCGTTCCATTTAAAACTCACATTATCTGGTCACAATCACAGTGGCATTTGCAGGACTCTCTGCTCCAAAACTATAGCAGTGACTATATTTCAATGTTTGGTTGTTTTGTTGTTTGTCTTTTGCACAAAAGTCCGCGAGCATTGCCACTTTCATTTCACTGCACATCTCGTATGTGTATGTGACAAATAAACTTGACTTGACTTGACGACTTGTAGGGAGGAAGTGCAGATGCTGGTTTAAACCGAAGACAGGCACAAAATGCTGGAGTAACTCAGCGGGCCAGGCAGCATCTCTGGAGAGAAGGAATGAGTGAGGTTTTTTCATTGTCTAAAAAGTGCAACGTGACATCCTGTGCAGATGGAAAACTGTTGCAAAAGCAAATCCTTGTTTATTTCTTTAGATGTCTTTCCATCTTTACGGAGGAGTTGATCAGCAGTTGTTTCCTGCTGCTCTGAGCTGTGCCTGCTGATCCCTTTCTGCACAAATTCTATCGGTACAGAGAGTTGGTCAGATGAAGCTGGCCGCTGCTGCTCTGAACACCATCGCAATAAACAGCCCACACTCCATGCTCCACTGAGTTCCGTGGCACATGGTGGACCTCTGCCTAAAAATAATACTCATGCTATCCCCCCAGGGCCAGCTTGTAGCTACATAGGAGGAATAGACTGCAGTCAACCAGATAGCATGCTGTCTCAAAGGGCCTTTGCATTCCAGTCAATTAACTTAACTCTGCATCTGTCAGCAACTTCAGTGACTGCAAATCTGCCCATCCATAGAACAGTACAGCACAGGAACAGGCCCTTCGGCCCACAATGTCTGTGCCGTACATGATGCCCAGATAATCTCATGGCCTCAGCCTGCACTTGATCCATATCCCCTCATTCCCTGCATATCCATGCACCCGTTTAAAAGCCTCTTAGATGCCACTGAGGGGTAACTTTTTCACACAAAGGGTGGTGGGTGTATGGAACAAGCTGCCAGAGGAGGTAGTTGAGGCAGGGACTATCCCAACGTTTAAGAAACAGTCAGACAGGTACATGGATAGGACAGGTTTGGAGGGTTATGAGCCAAATGCAGGCAGGTGATAATAGACAAGAGACAGTAGGTGCAGGAGTAGGCCATTCAGCCCTTCGAACCAGCACCGCCATTCATTGTGATCAAGGCTGATCATCCACAATCAATACCCTGTTCCTGCCTTCTCCCCATATCCCTTGACTCCGCTATCTCACTCTCTCTTGAAAGCATCCAGAGAATTGGCCTCCATTGCCTTCTGAGGCAGAGAATTCCACAGATTCACAAATCTCTGGGTGAAAAAGTTCTAAAGTGAAAAGGAATAGTGAAGCTGGGACATGTTGGCCGGTGTGGGTAAGCTGGGCCGAAGGGCCTGTTTCCACGCTGTAACACTATATGACTCTATGACACTATTGTATCTACCTCCACCACCACCCCTGGCAGCGAGTTCCAAGCACCCATCACTCTCGGTCAAAAGACTTGCCCCGCTCATCTCCTCTAAACTTGACTCCTCTCACCTTAAAGCGTTGCCCTCTCGATGTTAGTGTTGCCACTCTCGTGCCTGCCTCCACCACCCACCCCTGGCAGTGCAGGGCGCTACAGCACAGTGTTCACTTCATACATTAAGGCAACAAAACAGCTCTAGAGCTTCAGTAATAAAACAACTCACACGGTTGCCAAGGGCAGCTGTGTTACTGTGATATTAGCACCTACCTTCTAAAATAAACATATTCACACTTTGGAACACTTTAGAACACTTTATCTGGCTGTGCTGTCTTTACTCGCATTCATTTTTTTCTATTTTTATCATTTAACTAGTGTTTAGCCTACATCTTGCTTTCCATATTTCTCCATTTAATGGAGAGAAGTGTATGCGAGTTCTTCTTATTCTGAATTTGAAGCAATGAGAGACACTAGTTTTAAAATGGTTTATTAATGAATGATTGTTTCGTGGCAAAAACTGCTGTCATCAGTTGCTTAACCTCCTGAACAAGCAGGAACTACAGATAAACTATTTCATTAGTCTTTGTTGTAATAATAATAATAATAATAATAATAATAATAATAATAATAGGATGTCAACAAAATAGAGAGAGTACAGAGGAGTTTTACTAGAATGTTAAAAGGTAGACAAAATTGCTGGAGAAACTCAGCGGGTGCAGCAGCATCTATGGAGCGAAGGAAATAGGTGACGTTTCGGGTCGAAACCCTTCTTCAGACTGATGGGGGGTGGGGGGGGAGAAGGAAGGAAAAGGGGAGGAGGAGGAGCCCGAGGGCGGGCGGATGGGAGGGTGGGAGGAGACAGCTAGAGGGTTAAGGAAGGGGAGGAGACAGCAAGGGCTAGCAAAACTGGGAGAATTCAATGTTAATGCCATTACTAGAATGTTGCCTGGGTTTCAGCAACTGAGTTACAGAGAAAGGTTGAACAAGTTAGGGCTTTATTCTTTGGAGCGCAGAAGGTTAAGGGGGACTTGATAGAGGTCTTTAAAATGATGAGAGGGATAGACAGAGTTGATGTGGACAAGCTTTTCCCTTTGAGAATAGGGAAGATTCAAACAAGAGGACATGACTTCAGAATTAAGGGACAGAAGTTTAGGGGTAACATGAGGGGGAACTTCTTTACTCAGAGAGTGGTAGCAGTGTGGAATGAGCTTCCAGTGGAAGTGGTGGAGGCAGGTTCGTTGGTATCATTTAAAAATAAATTGGATAGGCATATGGATGAGAAGGGAATGGAGGGTTATGGTATGAGTGCAGGCAGGTGGGAACTAAGGGAAAATAATTGTTCGGCACGGACTTGTAGGGCCGAGATGGCCTGTTTCCGTGCTGTAATTGTTATATGGTTATATGGTTAATAATAATAATAATAATAATATATTTTATTGTCATTGCACATAGGTGCAACGAGATTTGGTATACAGCTTCCATCTGATGTCATAACTTAAACAACTAATGAAATTTAGATACCCCGACAAACATGATTTATAAAAAGAACAGTAAAACAGTCTAAACAGTCTAAAGTGCATATACACTGAACTTGTTTGTGTTGTTTATTATGGGTTTTACAGAGTACTATGTTTGCATATCTGTGTAGGAAAGAACTGCAGATGCTGGTTTAAATCGAAGGTAGACACAATAGACATTTGGAACGGGGTACTGATTAGGGATGATCAGCCATGATCACATTGAATGGCGGTGCTGGTTTGAAGGGCCAAATGGACTACTCCTGCACCCATTGTCTTGTCTATTGCCCAGAAAGGGTAGACGCTCAGATTTAGTTTTCCAGGGGGGAAATGCCAAAGACTGGAAGAGGTGAGAGGGGCAAAGTATAAAGGTGATGTGCGGGGCAGGTTTTTTGACACGAGTGTGGTGGGTGCCTGGACCATGCTTGCAGGGGTGGTGCTGGAGGCAGGTATACCATAGTGCCGTTTGAGGCTTTTAGATAGACAATGGATCTGCAGAGAGTAGTGCGATCGGCCGAACGCACTATGGGAACTACACTCACCCCTCTGCAGGAACTATACACCAGAAGGTGCAACTCCAGAGCCAACAAGATCATGGGAGACCCCTTCCACCCCAGCAACGGACTGTTCCAGCTGCTACGGTCAGGCAAACGCCTCCGTTGCCATGCTGTGAAAACGGAGAGGATGAGAAGGAGTTTCTTCCTAGAGGCCATTAGGGCTGTAAACGCCTATCTCTCCAGGGATTAACTTTACTGGACCAAGTTACTTTTTAAAATTGCTGTTTTTTTCCTCCCACTAATATGCAATATGTGAATATGTGATTCTGTTCCATTCCGTTAAGTGGTTTTTTTTGCACAATCCGCGGGCATAGCCACTGTTCATTTCACTGCACATCTCGTATGTGTGTGTGTGACGAATACACCTGACAACTTGGATAAAACCTGACGACTAGTATTGCGTACAGTTTTGGTCTCCAAATCTGAGGAAGGACATTATTGCCATAGAGGGAGTGCAGAAAAGGTTCACCAGACTGATTCCTGGGATGTCAGGACTGTCTTATGAAGAAAGACTGGATAGACTTGGTTTATGCTCTCTAGAATTTAGGAGATTGAGAGGGGATCTTATAGAAACTTACAAAATTCTTAAGGGGTTGGACAGGCTAGATGCAGGAAGATTGTTCCCGATGTTGGGGAAGTCCAGGACAAGGGGTCACAGCTTAAGGATAAGGGGGAAATCCTTTAAAACCGAGATGAGAAGAACTTTTTTCACACAGAGAGTGGTGAATCTCTGGAACTCTCTGCCGCAGAGGGTAGTTGAGGCCAGTTCATTGGCTATATTTAAGAGGGAGTTAGATGTGGCCCTTGTGGCTAAGGGGATCAGAGGGTATGGAGAGAAGGCAGGTATGGGATACTGAGTTGGATGATCAGCCATGATCATATTGAATGGCGGTGCAGGCTCGAAGGGCCGAATGGCCTACTCCTGCACCTAATTTCTATGTTTCTATGATATGCAGGGAATGGAGGGATATGGATCACATGCAAATAGATAGGATTAGTTTAACTTGGCATGGGCATTGTGAGCTGAGGGGCCTGTTCCTCAGTCATGCTGCCCTGGGTACAATGTACACCTGGAGCATAAAGCATTGTGTCAAGCAATTCCGTTTTACAAGACTTTTATCAGAGTCCAAGCCTGCGCAGAGATAATAATGGCCCTTAGAGCAAATATAATTGTTTAAACTAAGATAAAACGCTTCTATCATCTTTGCAGCCCAGATCAATCTCTACCAATGATGGACTCCAACTAAAAAGTTCAGTTCAATCACCATCAGTAACTGCTTCCACAGTGCATATCAATCAGCCTCAGCAACTGATTTCACAGCTTATATACCACCCTGCATAACAGACTCCACTCATAGTTCAGATTAATCACGACTCTGTTCAGATCAATTACTGTAAAGAAGTGCCTCAATAAACAGTTCCAATCGCCATCTGTAATTTACTACAGCTAGTCACAACTCAAACCGATTGCTTCTGGCACTTTGTGCTACTCAGATTAGACAGTAACGAGACCAAGCAAAGCTAACCCATTGAATGCAATCAGATCAAAAAAAAACATTTTTCTCTTTGATGGGTGGGGGTGGGAGATCAGGATTCATCGCAGCTTGGTTTGGGAATCACTACCGCAAACCCAGACCATCGCACAAACCAACCTTCCCTTCTATTGAAGGTAGACAAAAGTGCTGGAGAAAATCAGCGGGTGCAGCAGCATCTATGGAGCGAAGGAAATAGGCAACGTTTCGGGCCGAAATCCTTGGAAGGAAATAGGTAAAGTTTCGGGCCGAAACCCGGAAGGGTTTCGCCCGAAACGTTGCCTATTTCCTTCTCCCCATAGATGCTGCTGCACCCGCTGAGTTTCTCCAGCACTTTTTGTCTACCTTCGATTTTCCAGCATCTGCAGTTCCTTCTTGAACACCTCGGTCCAAACTCCTGCCCCTTATGAATCTTGCACTGAAAATACTGAGTACTCTTTGCACATATCAGTAGTGGCCTTGGCACAGCCTCAACGCTTCCAATTCTTTTTAAGCTCTAATTAACGTGAATCTTCTCCTATTTAAAGTCGGCGTTAAAACAGTAGGAGGAGCTGGCATTTTTCAAACAGTTAGCAGAAGGTCGATGAAAGGATGAACCTTAAAGGAAGTTACTGCAACATGGACCAAGTGAGTAGCAGCCAGCTTATTGCTTGGATGCTGGTGAAAACAGGCATTACGGGTTTCAGCCCGAAACGTTGCCTATTTCCTTCAGGGTTTCGGCCCGAAACGTTGCCTATTTCCTTCGCTCCATAGATGCTGCTGCTGCACCCGCTGAGTTTCACCAGCACCTTTGTCTACCTTAGTTAGTTAGTTTGTTGTCGCATATACCGAGGTACAGTGAAAAGCTTTTGTTGGAGATCAGGATTCATCGCAGCTTGGTTTGGGATTCGCTACCAGCGACCCAGACCATCGCACAAACCAACCTTCCCTTCTGTTGAAGGTAGACAAAAGTGCTGGAGAAACTCAGCGGGTGCAGCAGCAGCATCTATGGAGCGAAGGAAATAGGCAACGTTTCGGGCCGAAACCCTTCTTCAGACTGGATGATGTGTAGACTTTGTGGACTGAAAGACCTCATCCTATACTGTACAGTTCTATGTTCTATGTAAAATAATATACAGGTACTGACCACAATGCTAAGGTCAAACATTTATCTGCTTGCATGGGATGCTCACCGTCGGGGTTCAGCGTCGGCGTTCCACCAGCCCGGCGTGAGGGCCTGAACATCGGGCCACCCGGGGCGGCGACTGCGGGTGCACGGAAGGCCCCGACCACGGATGAACACGGAGGGGAGGCTGGCTGGACTATGGTGCCATCCTCACCTTGGTGCCATTTATGTTATGTTGTGTCGTGGACTTTCTGTGTTTGTGCTTTTTTAAAAATTTTAAATTTTTAATTCAATTTCAATTTTATTTTTAATATGTTTCATTATTTATTTATTATTTATTTTTATTATTTTTTTTGTGATTTTTTTATGATACTGCCTGTAAATTTGAATACAATACAATACAATACAATACAAATCCCTCCCTATCCATGTGCCTATCCAAAAATGTCTTAAACGCTGCTACCGTATATGTCTCCACCACCATTTCCAGCAGCATATTCCCAACATTCACCAGCACCAGAGTAAATACATGCCCCGCACATCTCCAGCACTTTTGTCTACTTTCGATTTTCCAGCATCTGCAATTCCTTCTTATTTTTAAGAGCCCTATCTAGCTCTCTCTTGAATGCATCCAGAGAACCTGCCTCCACCGCCCTCTGAGGCAGAGAATTCCACAGGCTCACCACTCTCTGTGAGAAAAAGTGTTTCCTTGTCTCCGTTCTAAATGGCTTACTCCTTATTCTTAAACTGTGTGGCCCCTGGTTCTGGACTCCCCCAACATCGGAAACATGTTTCCTGCCTCTAGCGTGTCCAAACCCTAATAATCTTATATGTTTCAATAAGATTCCCTCTCATCTTTCTAAACTCCAGAGTGTACAAGCCCAGCTGCTCCATTCTCTCAGCATATGACAGCCCGGCCATCCCGGGAATTAACCTTGTAAATCTACGCTGCACTCCATCAATAGCAAGAATGTCCTTTCTCAAATTAGGGGACCAAAACAGCACACAATACTCCAGGTGTGGTCTCACTAGGGCTCTGTACAACTTCTATTGTATCTGCCTCCACCACCTCCTCTGGCTGCACGCTCCAGGCACCCACCGCTCTCTGTCGCGGTGGCGCAGCGGTAGAGTTGCTGCCTTACAGCGAATGCAGCGCCAGAGACCCGGGTTCGATCCCGACTACGGGTGCTGTCTGTGCGGAGTTTGGATGTTCTCCCTGTGGTTTTCTCCGAGATCTTCGGTTTCCTCCCACGCTCCAAAGACGTACAGGGTTATAGGTTAATTGGCTTGGTGTAAATGTAAAAACTGTCCCTAGTGGCTGGTCGGCGCCGACCCGATGGGCCGAAGGGCCTGTTTCTGCGCTGTATCTCTAAACTAAACTCAAAAAGTCCTCAAGATTGACAAAAATCGCACAAAGAAATCATCCAACCATAGTTAAACCCCTGTCCCACGGTACGAGTTCATTCCAAGAGTTCTCCCGAGTTTGCCCTGATTCGAACTCGGAGATTTACCGTAATGGCCACTCGTCGGTACTCGGGGCTCTCGTGGACATTTTTCATCATGTTGAAAAATCTTCACCAGTCTTCCCGTGCTTACCTGCCGTTAGCGAGTCTTCCCGAGTACCTGCCGTTAGCGCTAAGAGACGTCCCCGAGCTCCGACGTACCCGCTACGTTCATTCTCCGTGCTTACCACGAGTTTGATTTATTTTATGGTGGTTGGCTGTGTGGAATGAGCTTCCAGTGAAGGTGGTGGAGGCAGGTTCGTTTTTATCATTTAAAAATAAATTGGATAGTTATATGGACGGGAAGGGAATGGAAGGTTATGGTCTGAGCGCAGGTATATGGGACTAGGGGAGAATATGTGTTCGGCACGGACTAGAAGGGTCGAGATGGCCTGTTTCCGTGCTGTAATTGATATATGGTTATATGGAGAGCTCTTGGAATGAACTCGTACCGTGGGACAGGGCTATTACTGAGAGACACGCATGCCTGATGTCTCTAAACGTCTCTAGAATACATCCAGCGTTCTAATTGAAGCCCGGAGGAGGAAAGCAGATGTGGAATGGGATGCAGGTTGAAGAGCTGCCTCTGGAAACGGAGCCAGATGTGAATGGGGAAAAGATGCCAAGGAAAGCAGAAATCAAAGTGCAGCTACTGGATTTAAAGTCCTGCTGTTTCTCCCATCACTTGTAAAGTCTCTTCAAAGTTTACCCCCAAAGCCGAGGGAAAGGAAAAAACTGAAAACAATGAATCATTATCATATGGTGATGAGTAGGAGTTGAATGAGTAACGAGATGGAAGGAACTGGGACTCAAACAAAGTGTCGTGAAAAATACAACAAGGACTTTTTCAATTAAATTCACTGACGATAACTTTAAATTTACTTTAGTTTGGTTTAGAGTTAGAGCATGGAAACAGGCCCTTCGGCCCATCGAGTCCACGACGACCAGCCATCACCCGTTCACACCTAGTTCCGTGCTATCCCACTTTCTCATCCACTCCCTACACACTAGGAGCAATTTAAAGAGACCAATTAATCTCTAAACCTGCACGTCTTTGGGATGTGGGAGGAAACTGGAGCACCTGGAGGAAACCCACACGGTCACAATTTCAAGTTCAAGTTCAAGGTGCAGTGAAATGAATTTACCATGGAGGACACAATAGGCAACATAATTCAACACAGCATTCTTCACTGTGAAGTACAGTCCACACAGAGTCCTCCTCCTCCCTTGTTCACCCGTGGCCAGGGCCCTGACCCTCCGGACGACCCGGTGTTCAAGCCCTCTGGACGGGACCCAGATCTGCCAAGGACCGTGTGGTGGCTGTCTGTGCAAAATCAGGATGGAACCCAGGACTCTGACACTGTCATGCCCCTGTCCCACTTAAGAAACCTGAACGGAAACCTCTGGAGACTTTGCGCCCCACCCAAGGTTTCCGTGCGGTTCCCGGAGGTTTTTGTCAGTCTCCCTACCTGCTTCCACTACCTGCAACCTCCGGCAACCACCTGCAACCTCCGGGAACCGCACGGAAACCCTGGGTGGGGCGCAAAGTCTCCAGAGGTTTCCGTTCAGGTTTCCTAAGTGGGACAGGGGCATAAGGCAACAGCTCAATCAGCTGCACAGATGCTTTGCCCTTGGACTGAGTTGGAACCAGGCCTCGGTCCAAACTAGACTAAAGTGCTGGAGAAACGCAGCGGGTGCAGCAGCATCTATGGAGCGAAGGAAATTGGCAACGTTTCGGGCGGAAACCCGGAAGCAAATAGGCAACGTTATTGTTCTGCTTTTTCCCAAGAAAATCTAACAAATTATACCAATTAAGAGCTGATACTGACTGCTCGAAAGTCCTTTCTTACACTGATCAGAGATGTGGCTTCAGCCTGCCTTTATGGTCTAGAATGTAAAACAGAAAGTGCTGGAGGAACTCAGATTCAGATTCAGATTCAATTTTAATTGTCATTGTCAGTGTACAGTACAGAGACAACAAAATGCATTAACTCTGAGGTTAACCATATAACCATATAACCATATAACAATTACAGCACGGAAACAGGCCATCTCGGCCCTACAAAAATGCTGGAGAAACTCAGCGGGTGCAGCAGCATCTATGGAGCGAAGGAAATAGGCAACGTTTCGGGCCGAAATCCTTGGAAGGAAATAGGTAACGTTTCGGGCCGAAACCCTTGCGGGTTTCGGCCCGAAACGTTGCCTATTTCCTTCGCTCCATAGATGCTGCTGCACCCGCTGAGTTACTCCCCCCATTATTCAGACCATTTGACTTTCAGATCATTTTCTGTTGTGCTGGCAATCATCCGAGTTGCACCTTCCATGATCAGGTTTGTTCACGGGATATCAGTGCAATCTCTGACACCAAATATATGGTTATATGATAGACAAACGCGCTGGAGAAACTCCGCGGGTCCTGAAACGTTGCCTATTTTCTTCGCTCTGCAGTTCCTTCTTGAACACCTCAGCGGTCCAAACTCCTGCCCCCTATGAATCTTGCACTGAAAATACTGAGTACTCTTTGCACACATCAGTAGTGGCCTTGGCACAACCTCAACGCTTCCAATTCTTTTTAAGCTCTAATTAACGTGAATCTTCTCCTATTTAAAGTCGGCGTTAAAACAGTAGGAGGAGCTGGCATTTTTCAAACAGTTAGCAGAAGGTCGATGAAAGGATGAACCTTAAAGGAAGTTACTGCAACATGAACCAAATGAGTAGCAGCCAGCTTATTGCTTGGATGCTGGTGAAAACAGGCACAGAGGCCAGAGAGACGGCACCTTACGAACTCCTTGCATCATCTGCATCTTTGTGCAACTTCTGCGGCTATTTAGCGGGACTTGTGCCACCATTAGGAGTTGTCCAAGACCATCCAAGGTATTGAGGCAAGGAGTTCAGCCCCTCACTTTCTAAGGGCAGCACATGGCCAACTAGTAACGCCAGACACCTAGGTCCTGACCTCATGTGCTGTCTGTGCGGAGTTTGCAGAGTCTGTGGAATTCTCTGCCTCAGTGAGTGGTGGAGGCCGGTTCTCTGGATACTTTCAAGCACATGGATATGAAGGGATTTGCATCACATGCAAGCAGATGATGTTTTGACCTTAGCATTGTGGTCAGTACCTGTATATTCTTTTACATAGAACGTAGACCAGTACAGTATAGGATCAGGTCTTTCATCCCACAAAGTCTACACATCATCCATATCCTCCTGCAATAGACATTAGTACCCCGTTCCTGCCTTCTCCCCATATCCCCTGACTCCGCTATCTTTAAGAGCCCTATCTAGCTCTCTCTTGAAAGTATCCAGAGAGCCGGCCTCCACCGCCCTCTGAGGCAGAGAATTCCACAGACTCACAACCCTCTTGTGTGAAAAAGTGTTTCCTCGTCTCCGTTCTAAATGGCTTACCCCTTATTCTAAAACTGTGGACCCTGCTTCTGGACTCCCCCAACATCGGGAACATGTTTCCTGTCTCCAGCGTGTACAAACCCTTGCTTTAATAAAATAACCACTCATCCTTCTAAACTCCAGAGTGTACAAGCCCAGCCGCTCCATTCACTCAGCTTATAACAGTCACGCCATCCCGGGAATTAACCTTGTAAACCTATGCTGCACTCCCTCAATAGCAAGAATGTCCTTCCTCAAATTAGGGGACCAAAACTGCACACAATACATCCAGGTGTGGGTACACAAAAATACTGGAGAAACTCAGCGGATGCAGCAGCATCTATGGAGCGAAGGAAATAGGCAACGTTTCAGGCCCGAAACCCTGAAGGAAATAGGCAACGTTTCGGGCCGAAACCCTTCCAGCATTTTTGTGTACCTTAGATTTTCCAGCATCTGCAGTTCCTTCTTAAACACATCCAGGTGTGGTCTCACTGGGGCCCTGTACAACTGCAGAAGGACCTCTTTGCTTCTATACTCAACTCCTCTTGTTATGAAGGCCAGAACAAGGGGTCACAGTTTAAGGATAAGGGGGAAATCTTTTAGGACCGAGATGAGAAAAACATTTTTCACACAGAGAGTGGTGAATCTGTGGAATTCTCTGCCACAGAAGGTAGTTGAGGCCACAGTTCATTGGCTATATTTAAATGTGGCCCTTGTGGCTAAAGGGATCAGGGGGTATGGAGAGAAGGCAGGTTCAGGATACTGAGTTGGATGATCAGCCATGATCATATTGAATGGCGGTGCAGGCTCGAAGGGCCGAATGGCCTACTCCTGCACCTATTTTCTATGTTTCTATGTAACATATGCCACAATGATGCCAATAGAAACAATATTTGGAGACCACCAACACCTAGGTACAAGGAGACAGGACGCAACTAAAAACTAAGCCGTGTCCAAGTTGCCATATAATTTAGGATTCACACAATCACACCCATTACAGTTGCCTTGGGTGGATAGGGTGTCTAACTCAAAGTTAGTGGCGGTTCCTCAGTAATATTCAGCACAGGCCACAGCATTGTGTGTGGTATCAGATCCTCAACATGCATGCACGGGAAGACAGAACGCATCGCACATTATCTCTGGCCCTCACTCATAGCCTCCTACTGACTGAGGCTGAACTGAACTGTTTCCTGAACAGTTTGCAACCTCACACCCATGCCAGAGCCAGAACGTGTGGGTAGCTTACAACCCAGTGGTATAAATATTGATTTCTCTAACGTCAATGTGACAATGTGGCAATCTGACAAATGCTGAGAGAATGGAGCGGCTGGGCTTGTATACTCTGGAATTTAGAAGGATGAGAGGGAATCGTATCAGGGGGTATGGAGATTATTAAGGGTTTGGACAGGCTAGATAGAGGCAGGAGACATGTTCCCGAAGGTACACAAAAAAGCTGGAGAAACTCAGCGGGTGCAGCAGCATCTATGGAGCGAAGGAAATAGGCAACGTTTCGGGCCGAAACCCTGAAGGAAATAGGCAACGTTTCGGGCTGAAACCCGTAAGGGTTTCGGCCCGAAACGTTGCCTATTTCCTTCGCTCCATAGATGCTGCTGCACCCGCTGAGTTTCTCCAGCATTTTTGTGTACCTTCGATTCTCCAGCATCTGCAGTTCCTTCTTAAACACATGTTCCCGATGTTGGGGAAGTCTACAGGGGCCACAGTTTAAGAATAAGGGGTACGGCATTTAGAACGGAGATGAGGAAAGGCTAGTTCTTCACTGCAAGCCCCATCATTGACGTTTGCAGCAGAACCTGGAAGCAGTGTAAAACTACGGCTCATATGTTTAAATAAAGCATCTTTCTGGCAGCAAAGCATTAGAAATGCTTCAGAGTCATAGAGTGATACAGTGTGGAAACAGGCCCTTCGGCCCAACTTGCCCACACCGGCCAACATGTCCCAGCTACACCAGTCCCACTTGCCTGCGCTTGGTCCATATCCGTCCAAACCCGTCCTATCCATGTACCTGTCTAACTGTTTCTTAAATGATGGGATAGTCCCAGCCTCAACTACCTCCTCTGGCAGCTTGTTCCATACACCCGCCACCCTTTGTGTGAAAAAGTTACCCCTCGGATTCCTATTAAATCTTTTTCCCCTTCACCTTGAACCAATGTCCTCTGGTCCTCGAAGGTAGACAAAAATGCTGGAGAAACTCAGCGGGTGCAGCAGCATCTATGGAGCGAAGGAAATAGGCGACGTTTCGGGCCGAAACCCTGAAGGAAATAGGCAACTTTTCGGGCCGAAACCCTGAAGGAAATAGGCAACGTTTCGGGCCGAAACCCGGAAGGAAATAGGCAACGTTTCGGGCCGAAACCCGGAAGGAAATAGGCAACTTTTCGGGCCGAAACCCTGAAGGAAATAGGCAACGTTTCGGGCCGAAACCCTGAAGGAAATAGGCAACGTTTCGGACCGAAACCCTGAAGGAAATAGGCAACGTTTCGGGCCGAAACCCTGAAGGAAATAGGCAATGTTTCGGGCCGAAACCCTGAAGGAAATAGGCAACGTTTCGGGCCGAAACCCTTCCGGGTTTCGGCCCGAAACGTTGCCTATTTCCTTCCCTCCATAGATTCCACTATTCTAGGCAAGAGACTCTGTGCCCGATACCTGATCTATTCCTCTCACGGTTTTATACAAAGAAGTTTGATTCTGAAGTACTGGAAGAACTATCACCTGGACAACTTTAATCTTGCTATCACAATCTATCCATTCTTCTCGCATCCCACTCCCAGACATAACTTGACTGCACAGGCCACATAAAGTTGGTGAGACAGATGCCTAACATCTGAGCCAAAGTGTTGAAAAAAATACCGGATGAGATTTCAGAGCAAAGGCATGGATGATAGAGGTGAGAAAGATAATCCCCCCCAAAGTCTGAAGAAGGGAGTGACCTCAGTGATATTTTGGACAGTAGATATGACCAAGGCAGTGGGTGATGAGTGGGATATTGTACTCCAAGATGAGAATCTTGGAGCAGATGCAGTTTCATGTGGATAAATGTGAGGCTATTAAGGGATTGGACACGCTAGAGGCAGGAAACATGTTCCCGATGTTGGGGGAGTCCAGAACCAGGGGCCACACAGTTTAAGAATAAGGGGTAGGCCATTTAGAACGGAGACGAGGAAAAACCTTTTCACCCACAGAGTTGCGAATATGTGGAATTCTCTGCCTCAGAGGGCGGTGGAGGCCGGTTCACTGGATGCTTTCAAGAGCGAGTTAGATAGGGCTCTTAAAGATAGCGGAGTCAGGGGATATGGGGAGAAGGCAGGAACAGGGTACTGATTGTGGATGATCAGCCATGATCACATTGAATGGCGGTGCAGGCTCGAAGGGCCGAATGGCCTACTCCTGCACCTATTGATGTTGGACAGATGGCACTAAAACACTTTTGACTCTTGACTAATGGGATAGCATGAAGGGTCAGAGAATGGACACTAGTCGTGTGGGCATGGGGTTGTAAACAGTTCAGGGAACAGTTCAGTTCAGCCTCGGTCAGTAGGGGGCTATGAGTTGGGACCAGATTTGGAGACAGGAGCCATTGTGTTGGGGGTAGGTGTCCAGAGGAACATGTTAATTCATAGCGAAGATAGCTGGAGCAACTCAGCGGGACAGGCAGCGTCTCTGGAGAGAAGGAATGGGTGACGTTTCAGGTCGAGACCCTTCTTCGGGCTGATGTCAGGGGAGGGGGCGGGAGAGAGATAGAATGCAGTCGGAGAGCCTGCGCTTGGTCTCACCGATGTAGAGCGGTTGACACCTGGAACAGCGGACACAGTGGATGAGGTTGGAGGCGATGCAGGTGAACACGCAGCAATCCACAGCAAGATTGCTTGAATCAGCAAGTGAGCAGGAGACCAGTGGGAGGTCACAACTTCCATCGTTTCACTGCGTGGAGCCGGTTTAAATAGAATTAGCTAAACAACATCTAAAGCATCACAGAAATCCGAGCGTTCGAGATTCAGACATTGCAAGTCCAATTATCATCACTGTCACCCGTGACAGGATCGCTGGCGCTTAATTTCAGTCGTACGTGTACAGGATAGTATCACCGCTCGCTGTGTTCAGGGTGAACTCCAAGGGGCCTTTGCAATTCATGGATTAAAGAAAGTGACAGGACAGAATATCAGTCTTCTTCTTATTATTATTATGACAATAGACAATAGGTGCAGGAGTAGGCCATTCGGCCCTTCGTACGTCTCCCTACTTGCTAGATGCAGGAAGATTGCTCCTGATGTTGGGGAAGTCCAGGACAAGGGGTCACAGCTTAAGGATAAGGGGGAAATCCTTTAAAACCGAGATGAGAAGAACTTTTTTCACACAGAGAGTGGTGAATCTCTGGAACTCTCTGCCACAGAGGGTAGTCGAGGCCATTTCATTGGCTATATTTAAGAGGGAGTTAGATGTGGCCCTTGTGGCTAAAGGGGATCAGAGGGTATGGAGAGAAGGCAGGTACGGGATACTGAGTTGGATGATCAGCCATGATCATATTGAATGGCGGTGCAGGCTCGAAGGGCCGAATGGCCTCTACTCCTGCACCTAATTTCTATGTTTCTATGTTTCTACCTGCTTCCACTACCTATGGGTAGTACGCAATGGAGCGGAACGTGGGCCTTTTCTTCATCCATTTTCATCCATTTCAGTAACCGGACCCGACCCGACCCGCAGTGTAATCAACGTTGCGGGGGAACAGTTTGTGTTAATAAATTATAATTCTGAAAATGAGGAGAAGATTTTTCCCAAAGAACTTTTATTTTTACGAGGATGTTTCCGTAACCGGCTTCCAGTCTCCGCACTAGTATCTTTGCTCCGCTACGGGATCTTTGGTGCAGAGACGGAAGCCGGTTACGGAAATGGGGCCGAAAATGACCCGTGAATCTGCCCATGACCGTACTACGTCTGTTTCATCGAGTGGACTATCTTGCTCGCTGTAGGGTCTTTGGTGGCCAGGGTGGGGGTGGGACTGGCCTGCCTTTCATGCTCTTTCACACTTGAATGATGATTATCTGGTGTAAGATGACAACAGATCGTCTGCAGCTGTGAAGTGCACTTGAGCAAGAGGGCAAGCCTTCAACAAACAACGGGGAAGATCAAAACCTGACATGGGGAGAAAGATGAAGACAGACACAAAATGCTGGAGTAACTCAGCGGGACAGGCAGCATCTCTGGAGAGAAGGAATGGGTGATGTTTCGAGTCACTGACTCTCAGACTGAAGAAGGGTCTTGACCCGAAACTTCACTCATTCCTTCTCTCCAGTGATGCTGCCTGTCCCGCTGAGTTACTCCAGCATTTTGTGTCTATCTTTGGTTTACAAGGTTCCAAGGTCAGTTTATTGTCACGTGTACCGAGGGAAATTAGAATTACATACTAAAAAAAAAGCAACAAGACACACAACTACATAAAGGTTAACATAAACATCCACCACAGTGGATTCCCCACATTCCTCACTGTGATGGAAGGCAATCTTCTTCCTCTTTTTTTTCTCCCACGGTCGGTGCAGTCGAAACATCCGCTGTCGGGGCGATCGAAACTCCCGCGTTGGGGCGGTCGAAACTTCTGCGGTTTAGAGCTCCCGAAGTCGGGCCCTAACCAGAGACTGCGAGCTCCACGATGTTAAAGTCCGCAGGCTCCCGGGGTCGGAGCTCAGAGGTTGACCTCCAGTAGCGGCCGCCAGCTCCTCGATGTTAGGCCGCAGTGCGGACGGAGATACGATACGGAAAAAAATTGCATCTCCGTCGAGGTGAGAGATTAAAAGAAGTTCCCCCCAACTCCCCCCAACTCCCCCCCCCCCCCCCCCCCCCCCCCCCCCCCCCCATAAAACAAACTAAACAATATTAAAACATACATTTAACTTTTAGAAAAAAACACCAAAGAAGGAAGGGACAGACAGACTGTTGGCGAGGCAGCCATTGTTGGCACCACCAGCATCTGTAGTTCCAACGCAAGGGAAGAGAGACAATCTTCCGTTAGCTCTTTCAAACTGCTATGGAGCAAGGATTTTGACTGAGGAAAATAGAGACATGCATTGCCATAACAAAGGACCATATTTAAGATCTTTTATATTTGATCCTGCTTGTCCTTCAAAATGTTCAGCTCCTTCATTACATTATGTGTCAGTTTTATTATGTCGAACAAATCGGTGTTGATGAAAGAGTGAAATGCTGCCTGACTGACTGCGTGGCTATCTTTTTTTTGCATTTGACATCACATATCAAAGATTTGTAAAAATGCAAGCATTGTGCAAAAGAGAGTGTAAATGCAGTAACTACATTGATGATGGTTCATTGTGAATGTTTCTGAACAGCATAAATAACATATTATGCGCATGGTAATGAGTTCCCTGCTGACAAGAACGACAAATGACTTTCAAAATGATTGAATAGAATGACTTTAAACAGATGCACATAATCGTAAGCATGCGCCACTCCCAATGCTTGCATTCTTCCACGGAAGTCGTATTGTGGCATTTTCAAGAATCATATCTGTCCTTTCGAGGCAAGGAGATAACAGATATTGGCAAACTACACACGTTCAAACAAAACAAGGGAAGTTGAAACGAAGGCTATTCTCGGCAAGTGGAAATGAAGACTGACATTAGCCTTTGGAGCTTTTACTGACGGAAGGAGAAATTGCCATGAATCAGAGATGAGAATATTCACATCAAGCGGCCAGTATCCTTGCCTTCCGAGATACAATTACTGTTAGAATAGATTTGTGGACCTGCATTTGGAGTATTGTGTGCACTTCTGGTCATTCCTATAACCTCCTGTCCATGTTCTCCACTGTCTGACCCACTGAGTTACTCCAGCACTTTGTGTTTTGCCTGAGATAAATTTGGACTTTGGGGACATTGGGGCAGGTGATGATTCTTATAATAAACGAATGTATTCATTTTACGGGCTGTATTTGCCTCGAGTATTTCTTGCAACCATTTTTCTGCTGTAATGGCCAACTTGCTACAGTGCCATTGCACTCCCCACTCATGTATGTGTCCACCAAGATGTTGGATCCAAGCAGCTGGCTGTTCTTTGTAACTTATAAGGTCATAAGGTGATAAGAGTAGAATTAGGCCATTCGGCCCATCAAGTCTACTCCACCATTCAATCATGGCTGATCTATCTCTCCTTCCGAACCCCATTCTCCAGCATTCTCCCCATAACCCATGCTAATGGAGAATCTATCTATCTCTGCCTTAAAAATATCCACTGACTTGGCCTCCACAGCCTTCTGTGGCAAAGAATTCCACAGATTCACCACCTTCTGGCTAAAGAAATTTCTCCTCATCTCCTTCCTAAAAGGATGTCCTTTAACTCTGAGGCTGTGACCTCTAGTCCTGGACTCTCCCACTAGTGGAAACATCCTCTCCACATCCACTCGATCAAAGCCTTTCCCTCTTCAAACAAGTTTGGGCCCAGGGAGTGTGAAACATAGAAACATAGAAACATAGAAATTAGGTGCAGGAGTAGAAGCCATTCGGCCCTTCGAGCCTGCACCGCCATTCAATATGATCATGGCTGATCATCCAACTCAGTATCCTGTACCTGCCTTCTCTCCATACCCTCTGATCCCCTTAGCCACAAGGGCCACATCTAACTCCCTCTTAACTATAGCCAATGAACTGGCCTCGACTACCCTCTGCGACAGAGAGTTCCAGAGATTCACCACTCTCTGTGTGAAAAAAGTTCTTCTCATCTCGGTTTTAAAGGATTTCCCCCTTATCCTTAAGCTATGACCCCTTGACCTGGACTTCCCCAACATCGGGAACAATCTTCCTGCATCTAGCCTGTCCAACCCTTTAAAAATTTTGTAAGCTTCTATAAGATCCCCTCTCAATCTCCTAAATTCTAGAGAGTATAAACCAAGTCTATCCAGTCTTTCTTCATAAGACAGTCCTGACATCCCAGGAATCAGTCTGGTGAACCTTCTCTGCACTCCCTCTATGGCAATAATGTCCTTCCTCAGATTTGGAGAAGGATCCAGACCTGAAATATTTGTCTGTCCAAACTTTAAAAAGCACAGACAGGAAGAGAAGAAAAGAAAAGCCTGCCATGTTGAAGTTTTCTGCATTTTCAGTGCATGTATTGAAATCTAATAGCATCTAGTATGAAAGGGTTTCGACTCAAACCGTCGAGACACAAAACTGCTCACATCCATCCGACATCCCAGATAGACTGTCTTGAATCTCAGGATAAGTAACACAGTGGAAACCAAAATCAGTTGTGCATACATCGTGATATTGTGTTTAGAAATCGAAACCAGAAGTATTATGCAAATTATCTGATTATTATGCGGAGATCCCATCCATGTGGCTATCAGCTTGTCGCACCTGGATTGGTATTCCCTGTCGACCCTGCTCATAATCCCTCGCTCTGCTCCAACCAACAATAACTCACAGGTGTTTAAACACGGCTAATCAGTATGCATCATCATTTAATTAACTTCTGCAGTTACACATCCATTTCTGATCATGCATTGTCGAGTGCTACTCACTGATGCCCTTGCTGTATGCAAAGTAAAAATATTAATAAAAAATCTCTAGAATTTAGGAGATTGAGAGGGGATCTTATAGAAACTACGGAATTCTTAAGGGATTGGACAGGCTAGATGCAGGAAGATTGTTCCCGATGTTGGGGATGTCCAGGACAAGGGGTCACAGCTTAAGGATAAGGGGGAAATCCTTTAAAACCGAGATGAGGAGAACTTTTTTTCACGCAGAGAGGGGTGAATCTCTGGAACTCTCTGCCACAGAGGGTAGTTGAGGCCAGTTCATTGGCTATATTTAAGAGGGAGTTAGATGTGGCCCTTGTGGCCAAGGGGATCAGAGGGTATGGAGAGAAGGCAGGTACGGGATACTGATGATCAGCCATGATCATATTAAATGGCGGTGCAGGCTTGAAGGGCCGAATGGCCTACTCCTGCACCTAATTTCTATGTTTCTATTACATCGAAAATATTCCTGCTGCTGCAACAAGACTCAGGAACAGCTTCTTCTCCTTCTGCTATCAGGCTGCTGAACAGTCATAGAAACATAGAAAATAGGTGCCGGAGTAGGCCATTCGGCCCTTCCAGCCTGCACCGCCATTCAATATGATCGCGGCTGATCATCCAACTCAGTATCCTGTACCTGCCTTCTCTCCATACCCCCTGATTCCTTTAGCCACAAGGGCCACACACCTAACTCCCTCTTGTTTAAGTCCTGTGTTTAAGAAGGAACTGCAGATGCTGGAAAATCGAAAGTAGACAAAAATGCTGGGGGAAACTCAGCGGGTGCAGCAGCATCTATGGAGCGAAGGAAATAGGTGACGTTTCAAGTCGAGAGCCAAGGGTCACTTGTCTAAGGTAGACAAAAGTGCTGGAGAAACTCAGCGGGTGCAGCAGCATCTATGGAGCGAAGGAAATAGGTAACGTTTTGGGCCGAAACCCGGAAGGGTTTCGGCCCGAAACGTTGCCTATTTCCTTCAGGGTTTTGGCCCGAAACGTTGCCCATTTCCTTCCGGGTTTCGGCCCGAAACGTTGCCTATTTCCTTCCGGGTTTCGGCCCGAAACGTTGCCTATTTCCTTCAGGGTTTCGGCCCGAAACGTTGCCCATTTCCTTCGCTCCATAGATGCTGCTGCACCCGCTGAGTTTCTCCAGCTTTATTCAAGTTACTGAGTGGAAATCCCGCAGAACAATGGCCTTGAGAAACCATCTGTACTTCCCTGTGCCAAGCTGCTAACTCTGGGTTGAGTAATATTCACACCCCGGGGGGCTTAATTCCAAAGCGTTTTCACAGGCTAAGGAAAGTATTAAAACAGTCAGGGAGCTCGGAGGGCATGATCAAACAACTGGTAGAAGTTGTAAGAGCAATAAAGACCCAGATGGAATCAAAACAGAGTGATAAAATAATGTAACCAAACTGGATTTTACAGGGTTGCTAGGCAGGGCTGATGCTGGAATCTTGAGCAAAACGCAAAGTGCTGGAGCAATTCACAAGTCGTAGGAGCAGATGTAGGCCATTCGACCCGTCGAGTCTACTCTGCCATTCAATCACGCTTGATCTATCTCTCCTTCGCAACTCCATTCTCTTCCCTTCTCCACATAAACTTTGATACCCTTAGCAATCAAACATCTTAGAAACATAGAAACATAGAAATTAGGTGCAGGAGTAGGCCATTCAGCCCTTCGAGCCTGCACCGCCATTCAATATGATCATGGCTGATCATCCAACTCACTATCCCGTACCTGCCTTCTTTCCATACCCCCTGATCCCCTTAGCCACAAGGGCCACATCTAACTCCCTCTTAAATATAGCCAATGAACTGGCCTCAACTACCCTCTGTGGCAGAGAGTTCCAGAGATTCACCACTCTCTGTGTGAAACCCTAACCGTAGAACCGCAGTTCCTTCTTATCGTAGAAACATAGAAAATAGGTGCAGGAGTAGACCATTCGGCCTGCACCGCCATTCAATATGATCATGGCTGCTCATCCAACTCAGTATCCCATCCCTGCCTTCTCTCCATACCCCCTGATCCCTATCAAATCACTGGATGGATTTAAGAGAGAGTTAGCTGGAGCTCTAGGGGCTAGTGGAGTCGAGGGATATGGGGAGAAGGTAGGCACGGGTTATTGATAGGGGACGATCAGCCATGATCACAATGAATGGCGGTGCTGGCTCGAAGGGCCGAATGGCCTCTTCCTGCGCCTATTTTCTATGTTTCCATCTGTCAATCTCCACCTTAAAAATGCCCAATAACCTGGCCTCCACAGCAGTCAGTGGCAATGAATTCCACAGATTCACCACCCTCTGACTAAATTAATTTCTCCTCGTCTCCTTTCTAAAGGAACGTTCTTTAATTCTGAGGCTGTGACCGCTGGTCCTAGACTCTCCCACAAGTGGAAACGTTCTCTCCACATCCACTCTATCCAGGCCTTACATTATCCGCTAAGTTTCAATGAGGTCCCCCCCACCCCCGCATCTTTCTGAACTCCAGCGAGTACAGGCCCAGTGTCGTCAAACGCTCATCGTATGTTAACCCAGTCATCCCTGGGATAAACCTCCTCTGGACCCTCTCCAGGGCCAGAACATCCTTCCTCAGATATGGGACCTAAAACTACTGACAATACTCTAAATGTAAAAGACAAGGCTAGCGGGTGCGGCAGCATCTATGGAGAGAAGGAAATAGGCAACGTTTCGGGCCGAAACCCTTTCGGGTTTCGGCCCGAAACGTTGTCTATTTCCTGAAGGGATTCGGCCCGAAACGTTGCCTATTTCCTTCACTCCATACATGCTGCTGAGTTTCTCCAGCACTTTTGTCTACCTTCGATTTTGCAGCATCTGCAGTTCCTTCTTAAACACTTAGAGTCTGGATAACTTGTGTAATTTGCATTTTGCTACCCACTCTAGCTTTCATAGAAACATAGAAACATAGAAATTAGGTGCAGGAGTAGGCCATTCTGCCCTTCGAGCCTGCACCGCCATTCAATATGACCATGGCTGATCATCCAACTCAGTATCCCGTACCTGCCTTCTCTCCATACCCTCTGATCCCCTTGGCCACAAGGGCCACATCTTTCCCCGTATAACCTTCATGATTATCCTGATTTCTAAACGCTTCCCAATCCTTTGGCCTCGCGCCAGCAACCTTCACAACATAGCCTGTCTTTTGTATCGATTTTGATATCCGAACCAGATATTCAACCGAACTGCAGAAATATATGGACTTCCAAAAATACTTAGGCAAAGTGCCACCTAAGATATTCATGACCAAGGTTAATGTTGACTATGCATTTTCAAATACTCTTCCAAAACTTCTAAATATATGGACTTCCAAAAAGACTTTGGCAAGGTGCCGTTTGAGATATCGATGACAAAGGCTTGAGTGGATAAATCTCAGCTAAAAAAAAATCAAACAGAGACAGAAAGTTTCAAGCTGCAGAAGGTGAATAGCATCCTGCAAAATCCTATGTTTAGTTAGGTTTGGAAATACCGAGCAGAAACAGGCCCTTCAGCCCATCGAGTCCGCACCGACCAGATTCAAAAACAGCTTTTTCCCTCAGGCCATCAGACTACTCAACACACTTAAGAAAATTCCATGAAACAGCACCCAAACAAAGACAAACAAACTGTGAAAATAACTTTGGCTCAATGTCTCCAGTACGAAATTTGCACTTTTTTCTATATTGCACCTTTCATTGTTGCACCCTGTTTAAAATACCTCAACGTTTTTGCTACATTTTGGCATACTGTGAATATTTTAATATTTTAAATAATGTGTGTCTATTGTCTATTTTTATTGGTATGTTGTCTGTCTGTGTTTTTAATATTACTGCACATTTGGAGTATGGGGAAACGTAATTTCGATCATCTGTGTAACTACTGTTGCATAATTGAATTGAAAATAAAGTTACTTTGAACTTTGAACCAGCGATCCCAGCACACTACAATACGATACGATAGAACTATTTATCCCAGGAGGGAAATTTCGTCTGCCAACAATGACAAAAACACATGAAACGTCATGAAACATTACATTAAAGTGACGAGTGGATAGGATTGGGGACGTGTAAATATTGGGGGAGGGGGGAGGAGGGGGGGAAGGGGGGAGTCAGTCTACCTCACGACAGAAGGGGCAGGAGTTGTAGTTTGATAGCCACAGGGAAGAAGGACCTCTTGTGGCATTCATTAACACTATCCTACACACACACACACACACACACACACTCAGGGCAACTTACATTTATACCAAGCCAATTAACCTACAAACCTGTACGTCTTTGGAGTGTGGGAGGAAACCGGAGCACCCGGAGAAAACCCACGCGGACAAGGGGAGAACGTACAAACTTTACAGACACCACCCATAGTCAGGATCGAACTCACGCCTCTGGCGCTGAAAGCACCGTAAAGCAGCGACTCTACCGCTGCGCCACCGTGCGCCTATGGTTTGCTTACGGGTTCATTACTCACCATGAATATGTACGTTATCTGGATGAGAAATTACAGGTATGGGATTAAAATGAATAAATCGTACCAAATTCACATGGTGACTGCAGCAAGATGCAGGAAGACTTAAATAGCCATGCAGCATAGACAGATAACTAGTAAATTGACGTCAGTGCAGCAAAACTTCAGAACTTTCTTGGTGTTACAAAGTGTAATGAAGTTATTTACTTTTTGGAAAGTAGAAACCAAGTTAGGGCAAATATCTGGAAATGGAGATACGTAAGCAGCTACAAGAAGCTTCATCAATTATTAAAGTATCAAAGAGTTGAAAGTTATTGTATTGTATTGTATTGTATTCAAATTTATTGTCATGGTCTCAATTTGAGACAACGGAATGAATTTCCCTTACAGGCAGTATCATAAAAAAAAATCATAAAAAATAAATAAATAATAAATTAATAATAAAACATATTAAAAATAAAATTGAAATTGATTGGGGACGTGTCTGGGGTTCCCATTCCGAATCCGACCTTTCTGTCCTGGGCCTCTTCCATGTCCCACCGCAAATTGGAGGAGCAGCACCTCATATTTAGCTTGGGTAGTTCAGGTGTATGAACATTGGCTTCTCCAATTTCAGGTAGTCCTTGCTTTCTCCCTCCTTCCCCTCCCCTTCCCAGCTCTCCCACAGCCTACTGTATCTGTATCTGTATCTTCATTTCTTTTTCCCAACCTCCACCTCCTCCCCCCCCCCACCCCGCACCACATCAGTCTTAAGAAGGGTCTCGACCCGAAACGTCGCCTATTCCTTCGTTCCATAGATGCTGCCTCACCCGCTGAGTTTCTCCAGCATTTTTGTCTACCTTGGGGTTTATTTCTAAGTGAACAGAATATCAACGCATTGAAATAATGTTAATTTGATACAGAAGCTCTCTTTAACTGCATCGTGAAAGTATTGCATGCAGTTCTACTGCTAACAATGCGTAAATGATTGATATTCAGAAGGAAATGCTGCCTGTTTGCATCGTGGCCTGCTACGGTGATTCCAACTCAGAGGAACACGAGGTTGCAGAGAGTGGTGGACTCAGCCCGGTCCACCGCAACCACAGCCCTCCCCACCATTGAAAGCATCTACTCCAGGTGTTGTAGAGGCAGCTATCATTGAGGATCCCCAGCATCTGGCCACACGTGCCCTCTTCTCACTGCTGCCGTCGGGTAGGATGTGCAGAAGCCCAGAGACCCAGCCCACCCGCTTCAGGAACGCCCACCTTCCAACAACCATCAGGTTCTTGACCCCTAATCCTAGCTCAGCGATGGAACGCCATGGATCACCTGGTCACGGTGGTGATTATGGTGGCGCTGCCCTACAGCCAATGCAACGCCGGAGACCCTGGTTCGATCCTGACTCCGGGTGCTGTCTGTACAATGTTTGTACGTTCTCCCCGTGACCTGCGTAGGTTTTCTCCGAGATCTTCGGCTTCCTACCATGCTCCAAAGACGTACAGGTTTGTAGGTTAATTGGCTTGGTAAATGTAAAAAATATGCGTAGGGTAGTGTTAATGTGCGGGGATCGCTGGTCGGCGCGGACTCGGTGGGCCGAAGGGCCTGTTTCCGCGCTGTATCTCTAAACCAAACTAAACTGAACCTCTCTTGCAGGGCCATGAAGTTGTTTTCTAATCATATTTACACTATTGTCTTGTTTGTGCTAAGTCTTTTCATGTCTTGTAGAATTGATGTATTATTAAAGATAGATACAAAATGCTGGAATATATCTGTGGATTAGGCAGCATCTCTGGAGAAATGTATAAGTGGCTTTTCGAGTCGGGACACTCCTTCAGAAGTTATAATGTTTTATTATTAATGTTTTATGCGTCATTCCTAACTGTCACTGTAAAGTATGTCATGTTGGCACTTACGGGCGGAGCACCAAGGCAAATTCCTTGTATGTGAATACTTGGCCAATAAACCTATTCATTCATTCATTCAAGTTATGTATGCTTTATGTGTCGTGTTGGCCTCATCGATGAAACAAAGGCAAGCAAGATTTGCATTGTACCTCGCTGTGCCTGACTTCATTTGATATTTGCAAGCACGTGGCCAGGTTTAAGAGAACGCGTGTTGGAAAGACTAAGAAAATAGACACTAGACAATAGGTGCAGGAGTGGGCCATTCAGCCCTTCCAGCCAGCACCGCCATTCAATGTGATCATGGCTGATCATCCCCAAACAGTACCCCGTTCCTGCCTACTCCCCATATCTCCTGACTCCGCTATCTTTAAGAGCCTCATCTATCTCTCTCTTGAAAGTATCCAGATAAACTGGCCTCCACCGCCATCTGAGGCAGAGAATTCCACAGACAAAAGTGTGTCCTCGTCTCCGTTATAAATGGCTTACTCCTTATTCTTAAATTGTGGCCCCTGGTTCTGGACTCCATCAACATCGGGAACATGCTTCCTGCCTCTAGCATCTTAATAATCTTATATGTTTCAATAAGACCCCCCCTCATCCTTCCAACTAAGCAAACTGGAGCACTTGGTTAAGGATTGCATGTACTGTGGCCTCAATGGTGAAATATTGTAAAGAATCACAGCCCGGAATTTAAATGAGAGAAATCAACAGGTTAAATTTCCCTAAGAACAGAAGATCAGATGCCATTTAACTGCGTGCTGCTGTTTCACTTCAGCCAGAAATAGGACTTCACAGCATGCAATGTTGTACCTGTAAATGGAGGGGATGTGAGAACTGTGTGCAGTGTATTAGTTTGGTGAAATCCAATTTTACTTTCAAATCTGATTATTTGGAGCAGCCAGACATGAGGAGTGAGCTGGAAATTACAGATGGTGAATACGTGGTTTCTCTGACCACCATGTACTTGTTGTTCCACAGCACCCGCCAGGCACCAGAGGGTGGCCAGGAACATTAAACGAGTAGCTCCAGAAACACAGCTGTAGGGAGACTGAGGGCAGGCCCCTTGCCATCCTTGCCAAGGGGCACAGGGAGCAAGGCAGGGTGCCCAAGGAGCAGAGAAAATGCCAAGAACAAACAAAACTTTTTTCCTCATCTCCGTTCTAAATGGCTTACTCCTTATTCTTAAACTGTGGCCCCTGGTTCTGTACTCCCCCAACATCGGGACCATGTTTCCTGCCTCTAGTGTGTCCAAACCCTTAATAATCTTATATGTTTCAATAAGATATCCTCTCATCCTTCTAAATTCCAGTGTAGTCGGGATGATAGAAACATAGAAACATAGAAATTAGGTGCAGGAGTAGGCCATTCGGCCATTCGAGCCTGCACCGCTATTCAATATGATCATGGCTGATCATCCAACTCAGTATCCCGTACCTGCCTTCTCTCCATACCCCCTGATCCCCTTAGCCACAAGGGCCACATCTAACTCCCTCTTAAATATAGCCAATGAACTGGCCTCGACTACCCTCTGTGGCAGAGAGTTCCAGAGATTCACCACTCTCTGTGTGAACAAAGTTCTTCTCATCTCGGTTTTAAAGGATTTCCCCCTTATCCTTAAGCTGTGACCCCTTGTCCTGGACGTCCCCAACATCGGGAGCAATCTTCCTGCATCTAGCCTGTCCAACCCCTTAAGAATTTTGTAAGTTTCTATAAGATCCCCTCTCAATCTCCTAAATTCTAGAGAGTATAAACCAAGTCTATCCAGTCTTTCTTCATAAGACAGTCCTGACATCCCAGGAATCAGTCTGGTGAACCTATGATATCGGGGTCTCCGGCGTTGTAAGCGGTGTAAGGCAGCAACTCTACCGCTGCGCCACCGTGATGCCCTTCACGAAGATCACCTCACCGTCTCCTCTCTTCTCTTCTAAGGAGATCGACCGTGGCATTTCCAATTTATCCACATAACCACAGGAATCATTTCATAAATCTCCTCGACATCATCTCTAACGCTGTTACACTTTCCTTAACGTGTGATTATCATAAACTGACACGATATCCCACTTGTGATGGATTGGATTTGACAAGAATGGAATCAGGTAAAAATTTACATGAATCTAATTCTCAGAGGAAGAAATGTTGCTGGGAGCGGAATATTATTAACTGCATTTGCAGAGAACAAGAGAAACGCACAGAGATTTAGCTTGCGGTTTGTTATTGCCGCATGGACCGAGATACTGAGGCTTTTGTTTGCATGCCATCCAATCAAATCAGATAATATTATACATTCTTAGGTTACACAAAAAAGCTGGAGAAACTCAGCGGGTGCAGCAGCATCTATGGAGCGAAGGAAATAGGCAACGTTTCGGGCCGAAACCCTTCTTCAGACTGATCGGGGGCGGGGGTGGGGGGGGACAAGAAAGGGAAAAGGAGGAGTAGCCAGAAGGCTGGGGGATGGGAGGAGACAGCAGGGGGGCTGAGGAAGGGGAGGAGACAGCAAGGACTAACAAAATTGGGAGAATTCGATGTTCATGCCCCCGGGGTGCAGACTCCCCAAACGGAATATGAGGTGCTGTTCCTCCAATTTCCGGTGCTGCTCGCTGTGGCCATGGAGGAGACCCAGGACAGAGAGGTCGGAGACGGAGTGGGAGGGGGAAGTTGAAGTGCTGAGCCACCGGGGGTCAGCTGATCGCAACCTCCGCTTGGTCTCACCGATATAGATCTGCTGGCATCTAGAGCAGCGGACGCAATAGATGAGGTTATACATCTTCTTCTTGCGTATAGCGTGCACAGACTCAAGTTGTAGGACAACTTGTTCTATTTGATCTTATTTGGTCATGCACGCCGGGTTGATTGCATTCGTCGAAAAACAGGGCGGACCACGTGAAGGTTGCAATCTCCCACCCAATATTATACATGAATACAATTAAGCCAAACACAAGTACAGAAGGTAAAGTGAAGAGAAACATACCAAGTCAAGAGCCAAGAGTGTTTTATTGTTATATGTCACGGATGGGACAATGAAATACTTACTTGCTGCAGCACAACACAATATGTGAATATGTAAACATTGTATATAATGGGGGGGAAAAAAGAGAAAGTTCAATAAATAACAAATATAGTGCAAATAACAAATAATAATATAGTCTTTTGCAGTTCAGAGTTCAGAGCTTATTTGTTGTTATGTTTAACAGCCTGATGGCTGTGGGGAAGAAGCTGTTCCTGAACCTGGATGTTACAGTTTTCAGGCTCCTGTACCTTCTTCCTGATGACACGGAGAGATGAGTGTGTGGCCAGGATGGTGTGGGTCCTTGATGATGCTGGCTGCCTTTTTGAGGCAGCGACTGTGATAGATCCCTTCGACGGTGGGGAGGTCAAAGCCGGTGATGGACTGGGCAGTGGTGGCAACAGACTGCAGATATAGTTTCTCAGCATTGTAGCGTATCAGTTCCAGGGGGAAAGCCCAATGTCCGCAACGAGGTGAGTTGGAAAATCGGGCCTGTACCTCAGCTTATGGAAGGACTGTCTCTGGAAGAATCTGTTACTGAGTCTGCTATTCTCCACTTTCAAGCTTCTGTACCTTCGGCCCAGGGGATGCATTTTGCACTGTTTTAGTGATAACAATGTTATCATTAATTTTTTATCATTCATGTTTTATGTGTCATTCCTAACTGTCACTGTACGTCATGTTGTCACTTGCGGGCGGAGCACCAAGGCAAATTCCTTGTATGTGAATACTTGGCCAATAAACGTATTCATTCATTTATAGGGTTCCAAACATTAGGCTGGAGTGAAGAGAGCATGTCGGGGAAGGAGGGGGAGGTGCGAAGAGTCCTCATAGGACCTTAAGAAAGTAGTAGGCGGTGTTGTTTGTGCTCCCCCCCCCCGCCCCAACCGCTAATCAGTGGTCGTAACATTCTGTTGGCCATCAGAATCAAGGTCACCTTCGCCTATATGTACCTATGTCAGCCTTGGAGCTAAAGAATATAATGGGAGCTCACATATGTATTCCTGCCAATGTCGGGTAGACAAAAATGCTGGAGAAACTCAGAGGGTGAGGCAGCATCTATGGAGCGAAGGAATAGGTGACGTCGAGACCCTTCGTCAGACTGATGGTGGGGGGGGGGGGGGGGGGGGAAGGAGAAAGGAAGAGGCGGAGACGGTGGGCTGTGGGAGAGCTGGGAAGGGGAGGGGAAGGAGGGAGAAAGCAGGGACTACCTGAAATTGGAGAAGTCAATGTTCATACCGCTGGGGTGTAAACTACCCTAGCCAAATACGAGGTGTCAAGTCAAGTCAAGTCAAGTCAAGTTTATTTGTCACATACACATACGAGATGTGCAGTGAAATGAAAGAATTTGCGGTGGGCATGGAGGAGGCCCAGGCAGGGACAGAAAGGTCGGATACGGAATCCATGTCAGGCTCTGAAACCCAGGAACGCAGCCTGTCTGGTGAATAAATGCTTTTTTTTCGGGAAACACTGAATCGAACCTCTGGCTATGAGAAGCAGAGGGCAACACACCGTCGAAGGACCGAGCCCTGTAATTACTGCGTGTGCCGTTCTGCTGCGGCTTGTACTATGAGTTAACATTGCAAGTCCTAGTTTTCACATGATCGTTCTGGTCTCTGCCATGAATTTCTTCTGGAAGTGGCAGGTTCACTCTCCTCATGGGCAGGAGCTTGAACGGAAAGAGACGTTACCATGTTAATTTATATGGAAAATACCTTCCATCGATATATGCTCCATTTCCTTGGTGCAATGTACGAACAAAAGGAAAATGGGTATTAATGTTACAGTATCTTGCATCAGCTCATTGGAGACCCTCGGGCTATTTTTATTCAGATTTATTCTTGCACTAAACAATGTTCTCTCTAACTCGTACCTGTACATTGTGGACAGCTTAATTGTAATCACGTATAGTCTTTCCGCTGAATGGAGAGCAGGCAACAAGAAAAAGGCTTTTCACTGGATCTCGGTACACATGACAATAAACTAAACTGAACTAAGTGAAAAAAAAGAATTATGTCATCTATTTTCTGAACAAGAATGCTTTCTTATGAATGCGAATGGAGTCAGACTATAATGTTCCCAATGTTGGGGCGAGTCCAGAACCAGGGGCCACACAGTCTTAGAATAAAGGGGAGGTCATTTAAGACTGAGGTGAGAAAAAAGTTTTTCACCCAGAGAGTTGTGAATTTATGGAATTCCCTGCCACAGAGGGCAGTGGAGGCCAAGTCACTGGATGGATTTAAGAGAAAGTTAGATAGAGCTCTAGGGGCTAATCCTGGAGTCAAGGGATGTGGGGGGAAAGGCAGGCACGGGTTATTGATAGGGGACGATCAGCCATGATCACAGTGAATGGCGGTGCTGGCTCGAAGGGCCGGATGGCCTCCTCCTGCACCTATTTTCTATGTTTTTATGTTTCTATAATATAATTTAAAGAGGAATATGTAAGGTGGCACAGTGGTGCAGCGGGTAGAGCTGATGCCTCTCAGTTGCCAGAGACGCAGGTTCAACCCTGACCATGGGAGCTGCCTGTGTGGAGTTTGTATGTTCTCCCTGTGATCACATGGGTTTCCTCCGGGTGCTCCTGGTTTCCTTCCACATCTCAAGGACCTGTGGGTGTGTGGGGTCATTTGCCTCTGTAAAGAAAAAATATCTCCTAGTGTGTTGGGAGTGGATGTGGTGGGATAGCATAGAACTAATGTGAACGGGTGATCGATGGTGAGGCTGAAGGGCCTGTTTCCATGCTGTATCTCCGAGCTAAAATCATGATAGGAATAGATCAGGTAGATGCACAGAGTCTCTGGCCCAAAGGAGGGGAATCGAGAACCAGCGGACATATGTTTAAGGTGAAGGGGAAATCATAGAAACATAGAAACATAGAAAATAGGCGCAGGAGGAGGCCATTCGGCCCTTCGAGCAAGCACCGCCATTCATTGTGATCATGGCTGATCGTCCCCTATCAATAACCCGTGCCTGCCTTCTCCCCATATCCCTTGACTCCACTAGCCCCTAGAGCTCTATCTAACTCCCTCTTAAATCCATCCAGTGACTTGGCCTCCACTGCCCTCTGTGGCAGGGAATTCCATAAATTAACAACTCTCTGGGTGAAAAAGTTTTTTCTCACCTCAGTCTTAAATGACCTCCCCTTTATTCTTAGACTTAAGATTTAGTAGGAAACTGCGGGGTATCATTTGTGGTGGGTGTATGGAATGAGCTGGCAGAGGAGATAGTTGAGACAAGGACTATCGCAATGCTTAAGGAACATTGAAACAGGTACACGGACAGGACAGGTTTGGAGGGATATGGGCCAAATGCAGGCAGGTGGGGCTAGTGTAGCTGGGACGTGTTGGCCGGTGTGGGCAAGTTGGGTCGAAGGGCCTGCTTCCACGCTGTATTACTCTAAACTAAATTAAATGTAAGAGGAATGGAAGAATGTAAAAGGAGACATAGAAAGGATAAATGAGAGGGGAAAGGAAAAATGGCTCGTTCATCTGTTTATTTCCCCTGCCAAGGTCTCATATATTATTTTGCTATCCAATCTATCATCTAAAACCAGTATCTTAACCACTTTCATATCTAATGCTGAATGGCAGGAGCTGCATTAGGACTGAGTTAATGGGCTAGTTTAGTGCTGTGATGACATCATTCTCTTGGCCAGCGATAAGCCTATTCTAATGTTGAGGGGGCTAATTGAATTTTCTATTGTGAAGTAATCACTGGTGTACAGGGAGCTCGGATGGGTTTGAAGCAATCAAATCACTTCCCTGGTGTTGTTGCAAAATATCCGAAGCTAATCATCTGTCAGACTCCAACACTCCAAATTGTCAATGTATGGGGGTGGGGGGGGGGGGGGGAGGCTAGACAAAAAAGCCGGAGTAACTCAGCGGGACGGGCAGCATCTCTGGAGAGAAGATAGAATGGGCGATGTTTCGGGTCGAGATCCTTCTTCATCAATGTATGGGAGTGGCAAGGGGGAAACATAGAAATTAGGTGGGGTAGGCCATTCGGGGGCCATTCAATATGATCATGGCTGATCATAACAAAAAAGCCCCTTGGCCACAAGTAACTAACTCCCTCTTAAATATAGCCAATGACAGGCAGCATCTCTGTGGCAGAGAGAAGATTCACCACTCTCTGTGTGAAAAAAGTTTCCTCATCTCGGTTCTAAAGGATTTCCCCCTTATCCTTAAGCTGTGACCCCTTGCCCTGGACTTCCCCAACATCGGGAACAATCTTCCTAACATCGGGTACAAATGCTTCCGTTGCAAGTGGCAGAGGAATCCCCTCTCATTCCACTTCTTGTAATTGTTCGTTCCTATCAAGCTTTTGTGCTTTTGATGCAGCGGGTAGAGCTGCTGCCTTACAGCGCCAGAGACCCGGGTTCAATCCTGACTATGGGTGCCATCCAAATGGAGTTTGTACGTTCTCCCCGTGACCTGCGTGGGTTTTCTCCGAGATCTTCGGTTTCCTCCCACGCTCCAAAGGTGCACAGGGTTGTATGTTAATTGGCTTGGTGTAAATGTAAAATGAAGTGTGCATTTGTGGAATTCCCTGCCGCAGAGGGCAGTGGAGGCCAAGTCATTGGGTGGATTTAAGGAGAGAGTTAGATAGAGCTCTAGGGGCTAGTGGAGTCAAGAGATATGGGGATAAAGCAGGCACGGGTTATTGATTGGGGACGATCAGCAATGATCACAATGAATGGCGGTGCTGGCTCGAAGGGCCGGATGGCCTCCTCCTGCACCTATTGTCTATGTTTCTATGTTTCTAAAATTGTCCCTAGTTTGTCTAGGATGGTGTTAGTGTGCGGGGTGGACTTGGTGGGCCGAAGGGCCTGTTTCCACGCTGTATCTTTAAACTAAACATTACAATATTCTGTTTAAGAAGGAACTGCAGATGCTGGAAAATCGAAGGTAGACAAAAAAGCTGGAGAAACTCAGCGGGTGCAGCAGCATCTACGGAGCGAAGGAAATAGGCAACGTTTCGGGGCCGAAATCCTTATGGAAATAGGCAACGTTTCGGGCCGAAACCCTTCCGGGTTTCGGCCCGAAACGTTGCCTATTTCCTTAGCTCCATAGATGCTGCCTGACCCGCTGAGTTACTCCAGCACTCTGTGAAACGTCACCTATCCATGTTCTCCACAGATGCTGCCTGACCCGCTGAGTTACTCCAGCACTCTGTGAAATGTCACCTATCCATGTTCTCCACTGATGCTGCCTGACCCGCTGAGTTATGGTGCAGCAGCATCTATGGAGCGAAGGAAATAGGCAACGCTTCGGGGCCGAAATCCTTATGGAAATAGGCAACGTTTCGGGCCGAAACCCTTCCGGGTTTCGGCCCGAAACGTTGCCTATTTCCTTAGCTCCATAGATGCTGCTGCACCCTCTGAGTTACTCCAGCACTCTGTGCCTTGTTTTGCTGTTAGTGACATCCAGTTTCATATTCCACACAGATGGTATTGTGATGGAAATTGATATCATTCATGACCTTTTTGATTTCCACATAGGAAGGAGTCTATCTGTGGACCGATGGAACGGCAACTGATTTCACAAAGTGGAACCATGATCATCTTGAGGATAAAGACGAGAGAGAAAACTGTGTGAACATTAATTCTGAAGGTACATTACAATTGTTCATTGTATTAAGGTGTGTGTGTGTGTGTGTGTGTGTGTGTGTGTGTTGCCTATTTCCTTCAGTACAGTATTCTGAATGTATGGGTAAGTCAGTAGCTCTACCGCTGCACCAACGCACTTTGTGTCTTTTTTTGTAAATCGGCACCTGCAGTTCCTCGCTCCTACATTTTTCACTAATTCACCATTTCACTGGATATCCCGATTTGCCGTGACACTGCATGGGCGCTAGGTGAAACAGAATTCCGCAGCCTCTCTGATGTCGCAACAGATGAACTAAATTATTCCAGCACGTTGGCCTTTTTAAGTCTGTGATGAAAATTTATGGCTACACCTCGGCTTCCTGAAGCGTGAATATTCATTGGTTATCAAAGAGCTACTGCCACGTGGGTTTCCATCGAGTTCAATCAAACTCCAGTTCAAAAGGCGGACTCTTGTCAAGTCAGCTGCACCCCGCGCCCACCTTTAATCAGTGTGGCACAGGTTGGAACCCAGCCCACACTGGAGGGATGAAAGTCATCTTCATAAATGATGGCAGCACAGTTAGGCCAAACAAGTCTACTCCGCCATTCAAACATGGCTGATCTATCTCTCCCTCTCAACCCCATTCTCCTGCCTTCTCCCCGTAACCCCCGACACCCGTGCTAATCAAGTGTCTGTCAATCTCCGCCTGAAAAATACCCAATGACTTGGCCTCCACAGCCGTCTGTGGCAAACATAGAAACATGGAAAATAGGTGCAGGACTAGGCCATTCAGCCCTTCGAGCCTGCACCGCCATTCAATATGATCATGGCTGATCATCCAACTCAGTATCCCATCCCTGCCTTCTCTCCAGGCGGATCCATTAGCCACAAGGGCCACACCAACTCCCTCGGGTATCGCCAATGAACTGGCCTCAACGGTGGCAGAGAGGCCACACTCTCTGGTAAAAAATGGGGTTGAGAGGGAGAATCTCGATCCTAGCCCTCTTATTTAAACTGTGACCCCTAGTTCTGGACTTCCCCAAGATCGGGAATAACTGTCCTGCATCTAGCCTGTCCAACCCCAAAGAATTCCACAGATTCACTCTGAAAAGAAATTTCCTCATCCCTTCCTAAAGAACGTCCTTTAATTCTGAGGCCATGACCTGTAGTCGTAGACTCTAGTGGAAAAATCATCTCCACATCCACTCTATCCAAGCCTTTCGTTATTCGGTAAGTTTCTCTCCCTCTCAACCCCATGCTCCGCCTTTTGAACTGGAGTTTGATTGAACTCGATGGAAATCCACGTGGCAGTAGCTCTTTGATAACCAATGAATATTCAAGCTTCGATTTTCCAGCATCTGCAGTTCCTTCTTAAACACATGGTGTCTGTCTTGTCGCTTCTTGTGTTTCTTGTGCGTGGGGGTGGAAACAGGGGCCGCGATGTGAACGCTCTCTTCCTTGACCCCTGCGGCATGCTGAAGATGCGGTTTTAATCAACAGGACGGTTGCTCAAGCCAAGAGATAAAGCTAATAAAGACTTTCGATTCTTAGCTCGGCGCTGTTCACAAGCCTGCACACTTGGAGCTGAAATGCTGGAGGCTGAGGTGTGATGATGGAACAGGGCGATTGCTGTTTTAGACGCAAAGTCCCAGTGTGGGAATAGCAAGACTTCTGGTGACAGCGCGGTGGAACTCTGTGTAATACCTGTCCTGACAATGGCCAATCTGGTTTGACATTTTTCAAATTGACTGCGAACTTGGAATCCATGAAGAGAGATTTTAAATGAATCACTGTCGCATCAATCTCAAACAATGATTTCAATCAGTACAGCCCCCCCCCACACACACACACACACACACACACACACACTCACACACACACACACACACACACACACACCCACACACACACACACACACACACACACACACACACACACACACACACACACACACACACACACACACACACACACACACACACACACACACACACACACACACACACACACACACACACATACGCACACACACACACACACACACGCACACACACACACACACACACACACACACACACACACACACACACACACACACACACACACACACACACAGCACACACATGCGCACGCACGCACACACACACACACACGCACACACACACACACACACACACACACACACACACACACACACACACACACACACACACACACACACACACACACACACACACACACACACACACACACACACACACACACACACACACACACACACACACACACACACACACACACACACACAACACACACACACACACACACACACACACACACACACACACACACACACACACACACACACACACACACACACACACACACACACACACACACACACACACACACACCACACACCCAAACAAAATTTCCATCGCTAATCACTATTTATTCAAACATAAAATGACACTTCTAATGGGAAACGCATCTGTGAGGTTCTTCAATTTGGGCCTCTTTATAAAGTACAACAGTACAGGATAGACCCAAGATGCTGGAGTTACTCAGCGAGACAGACAGGACAGGCAGCATCTCTGGAGAGAAGGAATGGGTGACGTTTAGGGTTGACACCCTTTTTCAGACTGGTTAGGGATGGATGAGAGATATAGACGGTGATATGGGGAGATAAAGAACAATGAATGAAAGATATGCAAAAAAGTTACGATGATACAGGAAACAGGCTGGTTGTAAGGTGAAAATGAGAAGCTAGTGCGATTTGGCAGGACAGAACAGGAACGGGCCATTCTGTCCACAATGTCCGTGCTGAACAAGACCCCACGATAAACTAATCTTTTCAATTATAATATGACATTGTGTTCTCATATCAGCAAGAAACAATTAAGGGCCTGTCCCACTTACACGATTTTTGCGGTGACTTTCCGGCACCCGTCATGCGCCTGTACGGTCGTGAGTGGCCGCCCAAAGAGTCGTACCTTTTTCTGGTCACCGCTGGATTTTCAACGTTGAAAATTTTTGGCGACCTGTTGCGACTATGCCGGGTGCCGGCAGTCGCCGAACAAAATGGCGTAAGTGGGACAGGCGGTGTTATAGAGGGACTACGCGCGGTCCACGGGCGCCCTGCGGGATTTCCGGGACCGCTGGGCACCGCGGGGGGTGGAATGTATCCTGGACAAGGATTGTAATATAGTTGTATCGTATGTTAAACAAGTTAGTAAATTTGGTTACACAAAAAAGCTGGAGAAACTCAGCGGGTGCAGCAGCATCTATGGAGCGAAGGAAATAGGCAACGTTTCGGGCCGAAACCCGGAAGGGTTTCGGCCCGAAACGTTGCCTATTTCCTTCAGGATTTCGGGCCTTAAACGTTGCCTATTTCCTTCAGGGTTTCAGCCCGAAACGTTGCCTATTTCCTTCAGGGTTTCAGCCCGAAACTTTGCCTATTTCCTTCGCTCCATAGATGCTGCTGCACCCGCTGAGTTTCTCAGCTTTTTTGTGTAACCTTCGATTCTCCAGCATCTGCAGTTCCCTCTTAAACACAAGTTAGTATATTTGTTTGTCTTGTATTAGGGGGTGGGTTCTATCTTGTTTTAATGTGTTGTAAATACTATTTTAATATTTGAATAAATATCTTTGATTTAAAATAAACGATACGAGCACCACGGCAACTCCACACTTACCGCCCAACTTCATCTGTTTCATTTAGTTTTAGTTTTAGAGATACAGCACGGAAACAGGCCCTTTGGCCCACCGGGTCCGCGCTGACCAGTGATCCCCGCACACCAACACTACCCTGCACACACTAGCGACAATTGACAATTTTACCAAGCCAATTAGCCTACAAACCTGAGACCCGATAGGTCACCTATTCCTTCTCTCCAGAGATGCTGCCTGAACACGCTGAGTTATTCCAGCTTTTTGTGCCTATCTTCGGTGACAGCCTGCAAACCTGTTATATACCGTTCTTGTGTCCCTAGGTGGCATAGTGCCAGTCAATTGTTTGTGTCCACTAGAAACCTGTGAGCACCCGCTGAGTTTAAAAAGTCCCACATGGTTACACTGGTCACATCTATGGAGCGAAGGAAATAGGCGTGCAAACTCCGGAAATACAACGTTTCAGCAAACCTGAAGGAAATAGGCAATGTTTATCGAAATCCTGAAGGAAATAGGCAACGTTTCGGGCCGAAACCCTTCCGGGTTTCGGCCCGAAACGTTGCCTATTTCCTTCACTCCATAGATGCTGCTGCACCCGCTGAGTTTCTCCAGCTTTTTTGTGTAACCTTCGATTCTCCAGCATCTGCAGTTCCTTCTTAAACTCAGAGAACCACATAATTGAAGCCTTAGTCAGCCCTCTGAAAAGCTGCTATTTTTCTAAGCTAAGACGGCATTGGTAAGCTTATATATATTTTAGGCTAAATGCAATTTCCTTTGTAATTTTTGTACTGTTTGTCTCTGAAATATTTAATTATTCCAGCTTTTGCAGGTGACAGCAATGACAACCCGGAGAAAACCCACACGGTCAATTACAAACTCCGACAGTCATCCAGGATCCAATCCAAATTACGTTTTTACTTGAGGTAATATTAGTAATGGGACTTCCATCCAATACTTTTATTTGATCCTTCTATAAAATTATTGTTATTATAAAACTCATTTAGATTTATTATCATTACGGTTCGATCTTCAACTTTAATATTAAATTTAATCTCCCCCAAGCTTTTCAACATATTTTCATGAAAGCTGTCAGAATCCTTTTTCAACCTCCCCAGATACAGGTAATTTTGTTTCTTGTTTTCCCCAAAGTAGCCTTGGTAGACAAAAATGCTGGAGAAACTCAGCGGGTGCAGCAGCATCTATTAAGGGAAGGAAATAGGCAACGTTTCAGGCCGAAACCCTTCTTCAGACTGAATGGTTTCAGCCTGAAACGTTGCCTATTTCCTTCGCTCCATAGATGCTGCTGCACCCGCTGAGTTTCTCCAGCGCTTTTGTCTACCTTCGATTTTCCAGCATCTGCAGTTCCTTCTTGAACACCAACTATATAATAGTTGTAACAAGCATATAATAACAAGGAACCTGTATGAAGGAACTGCAGATCCCTTGTGGCTAAAGAGATCAGTGGGTATTGAGAGAAGGCAGGTACAGGATACTGAGTTGGATGATCAGCCATGATCATATTGAATGGCGGTGCAGGCTCGAAGGGCCGAATGGCCTACTCCTGCACCTATTTTCTATGTTTCTATGTTTCTATTTAAACCGAAGGTAAACACAAAATTCAGTAGGGGGCTATGAGTGGGGACCAGATTTGGAGACAGGAGCCATTGTGTTGGGGGTTGGTGTCCAGAGGAACATGTTCATTCATAGCGAAAATAGACACAAAGTGCTGGAGTAACTCAGCGGGACAGGCAGCGTCTCTGGAGAGAAGGAATGGGTGACGTTTCGGGGTCGAGATTCTTCACAGATGCTGGTTTACAAAAGAAAGATACAAAGTGCTGAAGCAAGGCAAGAATTTCATTGTCCTGTCAGGGACACATGACAATAAACTCTCTTGAACTCTTGTACTTGAACTTGAAGTGCTGGAATAACTCAAGCGGGTCAGGCAGCATCTCTGGAGATAGTTGACATTTCGGTTCAGGAATTTTCTTCCGAATATAAAATCATGTATGTTGTGTGTAAAACAACACGGGGGGTATGGATAGGGTGAAGGCACAGAGTCTTTTATCCCAGGTAGCGGAATCATAAACAGAAGGACGTATGTTTAAGGTGAGAGGGGCAAGATTTAATAGGAACCCAGGGGACATTTTTTCACTTATAGGGAGGTGGAACGAGCTGCCATAGGAGGTAATTGAGGCAGGTACTCTAACAGCATTTACGAGACACTTCGACAGAAACATGGATAGGTAAAATTCAGAGGGATATTGTTAAAACTCGTGCAAATGGGACGAGGTTAGATGGGGCATCTTGAAAGGCCAGTTTCCTGAGCTGCATGACTTTATGAAGTTGGTGGCAAAAACAGGGAAGCAGACTATTATCTAAATGGTGGCCGACTAGGAAAAGGGGATATGCAGCGAGACCTGGGTGTCATGGTACACCAGTCATTGAAAGTAGGCATGCAGGTGCAGCAGGCAGTGAAGAAAGCGAATGGTATGTTAGCTTTCATAGCAAAAGGATTTGAGTATAGGAGCAGGGAGGTTCTACTGCAGTTGTACAGGGTCTTGGTGAGACCACACCTGGAGTATTGCGTACAGTTTTGGTCTCCAAATCTGAGGAAGGGCATTATTGCCATAGAGGGAGTGCAGAGAAGGTTCACCAGACTGATTCCTGGGATGTCAGGACTGTCTTATGAAGAAAGACTGGATAGACTTGGTTTATACTCTCTAGAATTTAGGAGATTGAGAGGGGATCTTATAGAAACTTACAAAATTCTTAAGGGGTTGGACAGGTTAGATGCAGGAAGATTGTTCCCGATGTTGGGGAAGTCCAGGACAAGGGGTCACAGCTCAAGGATAAGGGGGAAATCCTTTAAAACCGAGATGAGAAGAACTTTTTTCACACAGAGAGTGGTGAATCTCTGGAACTCTCTGCCACAGAGGGTAGTCGAGGCCACAGTTCATTGGCTATATTTAAGAGGGAGTTAGATGTGGCCCTTGTGGCTAAGGGGGTCAGAGGGTATGGAGAGAAGGCAGGTACCGGATACTGAGTTGGATGATCAGCCATGATCATATTGAATGGCGGTGCAGGCTCGAAGGGCCGAATGGCCTACTCCTGCACCTGATTTCTATGTTTCTATGTTTCTATGTTTCTATGACACTATAAAGGGCCTGTCCCACTTACGCAACTTTTTTCGGCAACTTGCCGGCACCCGTCATAGTCGCAGCCGGTGGTGGAAAATGTTCAACATGTTGAAAATCCAGCGGCGACCAGAACAAGGGGCGACTCTTTGGGCGACTACTCTCGACCATGCAGGCGACACCCGACACATTATGGCAGGTGTCGAAGAAATCGCGTAAGTGGGACAGGCCCTTAACTATTCGTGCCGTCGATGCCTCCTCTGCGCAAACGGCTCAAATGCATCTCCTACATTTAACGGAAAAGTAAATAACATTACCCGCAAGACAAGGGCTGGGCAATGTCAGGACGTTGAGTTTGAGGCATTGAAAAGTCTTTAACAGCTGGCTCGCATTTGGCAAGGGAGAAGGGGGCAGTAGTTGAACACATCTGTAAATAACCTTCAGACAACATCTGTGCAATTAAATTGTGAATCTGTTGATTAGTTCTGAAGAGCTCCCATTTCACTATTCCCAATCTTCCAAAACCGACAGTAGTTTCCTACGCAATCTCTGGAACTCCTGCACAGAGGGTAGTTGAGGCCATCTGTTGGCAATTTAAGAGGGAGTTAGATGTGGCACTTGGGGCTAAAGGGATCAGGGGGTATGGAGAGAAGGCAGGTACAGGATACTGAGTTGGATGATCAGCCCATATTGAATGGCGGTGCATGCTCGAAGGGCCGAATGGCCTACTCCTGCACCTAATTTCTATGTTTCTATGTTCCTATGTTTCCATCCTGGGTTTTAAGAGTCTATCATGTCATTCACTGATATATTTGTTCAAGAAAGAACTGCAGATGCTGGAAAATCGCAGGTAGACACAAAATTGCTGGAGAAACTCAGTGGGTGCTGCAGCATCTATGGAGTGAAGGGAATAGGCGACGTTTCGGGGCCGAAACCCTTGGAAGGAAATAGGTAACGTTCGGCCCGAAACGTTGCCTATTTCCTTCGCTCCATAGATACTGACGTACCCGCTGAGTTTCTCCAGCAATTTCGTCTACCAGCTGATATATTTGTCAGATTACTTATGATCTCCCACCCTAAGGGGAAATGGCGATTTGGTGCCTGGCATGTTAATAAGCTAACACCTGGATTTAAATTCTGCAGAAGAACTGATCAGTCCATAAAACTATAGAAGCTGTGCACACTGATCAATGCACGGTAGCTGGGGACACGATGTATCACACAAGGAGTGAACTGCATTGATCGACTAATGCATTAAGAGACTGGGGTGGCGCGGGAACAAACACATTTCACCGTGTGTCGTTAGAAGTAGACCCGCATGCATCACCCGCGTCCTTTCTCCCCACCCTCCCATATTGGAAGTGGCTCCGTCACAGAAGCATGGCCCCCAAACGCAGCCTCAAGTGACATTAGACAATAGACGAACAGACAATAGGTGCAGGACTAGACCATTTGCCCCTTCAAGCCAGCACCGCCATTCAATGGCTGATCATCCCCAATCACTACCCTGTCCCTGCCTTCTCCCCATATCCCCTGACTCCGCTATTTTTAAGAGCCCTATCTAGCTCTCTCTTGAAAGCATCCAGAGAACCTGCCTCCACCGCCCTCTGAGGCAGAGAATTCCACAGACTCACCACTCTCTGTGAGAAAAAGTGTTTCCTCATCTCCGTTCTAAATGGCTTACCTCCTTATTCTTAAACTGTGTGTGTGGCCCCTGGTTCTGGACTCCCCCAACATCGGGAACATGTTTCCTGCCTCTAGCGTGTCCAAACCCTTAACAATCGTATATGTTTCAATGAGATGCCCTCTCATCCTTCTAAACTCCAGAGTGTACAAGCCCAGCTGCTCCATTCTCTCAGCATATGACATTCCCGCCATCCCGGGAATTACTCTTGTAAACCTACGCTGCACTCCCTCAATAGCAAGAATGTCCTTCCTCAAATTAGGGAATCAAAACTGCACACAATACTCCAGGTGTGGTCTCACTAGGGCTCTGTACAACTGCAGAAGGACCTCTTTGCTCCTATATTCGATTGCTCTTGTTATAAAGGCCAACATCTGCCGTGACACGGGTGGCTGCTTGGGGGAATGCTCTGTACGATCAGCTTTGGGCAGCCGCCAGCTATGTCCTCGGCTCGGCATCGCTGGTGAAGTTTTATTCTCCACCAAACGGGGGATAGGAAAATAAAGGCTTGAGATGAATTCCAGAAGCAACAAAGGAGACTTGACTCCACTGTAATGAATCCCTTTGTGTCCCATCCCCCGCTGTCGCTTGGCTGAAAGTTTCATTATGCCGGCTGCTTCAAGACAGAAATCATTTGTGTCCCTGCGCTTGTGCCTGGCAGGTCAGGGGGTTGCAAGGATGCACTGGCAGGCACTTCAAATTAAAATGATACAATCGCACGGAGATGAAACACTGGATGGTTTTGAACTCGGAGCTGACAGCGGGAGTTGCGTCTGAGCTGCCGGCCCAACGTGCTTGTCTGAGAGACATCAGCGATTCCCATAGGTGGGTCAGATTCAATCCACATATTCAATCCACAAATCAAGGGAAGGTACCCCACGCCAGGGGGCCACATGAGTGGGGGGCTTTTTTGTGGAACTTGGAAGACTTGTGAACGGTGTTGGGCGGTCTCTGTGGCTGATGGGGATGTCGGATGGAGTTTTCACACTGTGTACACATTGTATATATTTATTACTTGGACAGGGGCCACAGGGTGGCACGGGTGGGTGGGGGTGGCTTTGGTGAAATTTGACAAATGTTAAAAAATTGTACTGGAAAAATTTGTATAGTCTCCGAAAATGTCGGATGAATTTTGTTTGTTTGAATGGTTCAGGAATTGTATATATTTATCAATTGAATAAAGTCTATTTTGAAGAAATAATAATAATAATAATAATAATAATAATAATAATAATAATCTTATTTATATAGCACATTTTTAGTCAACTTGCATTGACCCCAAAGTGCTTCACATAATTACATTACATTACACACAGGCAAAGGTGGGTGAAGTGTCTTGCCCCAAGGACACAACGACAGTATGCACTCCAAGCGGGATTCGAACCGGCTACCTTCTGGTCGCCAGCCGAACACTTAGCCCATTGTGCCATCCGTCGTCCCCGATGCTGCTGCACCCGCTGAGTTACTCCAGCACTCTGTGAAACGTCACCTATCCATGTTCTCCACAGATGCTGCCTGACCCGCTGAGTTACTCCAGCACTCTGTGAAACGTCACCTATCCATGTTCTCCACAGATGCTGCCTGACCCGCTGAGTTATGGTGCAGCAGCATCTATGGAGCTAAGGAAGTAGGCAACGTTTCGGGCCGAAATCCTTCTGGAAATAGGCAACGTTTCGGGCCGAAACCCTTACGGGTTTCAACCCGAAACGTTGCCTATTTCCTTAGCTCCATAGATAATAATAATAATAATAATAATAATCTTATTTATATAGCACATTTTCAGTCAACTTGCATTGACCCCAAAGTGCTTCACATAATTACATTCCATTACACACAGGCAAAGGTGGGTGAAGTGTCTTGCCCCAAGGACACAACGACAGTATGCACTCCAAGCGGGATTCGAACCGGCTACCTTCCGGTCGCCAGCCGAACACTTAGCCCATTGTGCCATCTAATTAAAAATTTTTTTTTTAAAGATTCAATCCACATAAGGAGCTGCTGAGGCAATACCCAAGGGGCCTCGACACAAAATGCTGGAGTAACTCAGCGGGACAGGCAGCGTCTTTGGTGAGAAGGAATGGGTGACGTTTCAGGTCGAGACCCTTCTTCAGAACCCGTCTGAAAAATGGCCCATTCCTTCTCTCCAGAGACGCTGCCTGTCCCGCTGAGTTACTCCAGCATTTTGTGTCTATCTTTGGTTTAAACCGGCATCAGCAGTTCCTTCCTACATTCAAGGGAGCTCGTTGGAAAGGTAAGGAAATCAAGCATGGCATTCAGCCAGAAGCATTAGGTTAAATGGGATGAAGGAGATGGCTTGAGAAGAGCAGAAAGATTGGCAGCAACTGGGGAAATCTGTACTCCTTCTGGCTCCACAGAAATCCTTATAATAACATTGCAAACAATATTACAAATAAAATTAATTCATACCAAACAAGCTGTATAGAGTCACACAACATGGAAACAGGCCCTTCAGCCCAACTGGTCCATGCCGACCTAGGTGCCCGATCTAAGCTAGTCCCATTTACCAGTCAGAAGAAGGGTCTCGACCCAAAAGGCCACCTATTCTTTTTCTCCAGAGATGCTGCCTGACCTGCTCAATTACTCCAGCACATATTTGCCCATATTTGATACATATTCCCAGCCTTTTTCGTCCCATTTACCCCAGGCGACTTTCAGGGCAAATACCAATGTTATTTCATTTATTTATGGGGGTGGGAGATTGCAACCTTTACAGTGGCCCACCCTGTTTCGACGAATGCAATCAACCTGGCGTGAAGACAAACATAGAAACATAGAAACATAGAAAATAGGTGCAGGAGTAGGCCAGTCGGCCAATCGAGCCTGCACCGCCATTCAATATGATCCCCTGGCTGATCATCCAACTCAGTATCCCGGTACCTGCCCTTGGTCTAAACCCTCTGATCCCCTAGCCACATAAAACTCCCTCTTAAATATAGCCAATACCTGGCCTCGACTACCCTCCTGCGGCAGAGATTCCGAGATTCACCACTCTCTGTGTGAAAAAGTTATTCACATCTCGTGTTTCTACTTTCCCCCTTATCCTTAAGCTGTGACCCCTCCTGGACTTCCCCAACATCGGGAACAATCTTCCTGCATCTAGCCTGTCCAACCCCTTAAGAATTTTGTAAGTTTCTATAAGATCTCCTCTCAATCTCCTAAATTCTAGAGAGTATAAACCAAGTCTATCCAGTCTTTCCTCATAAGACAGTCCTGACATCCCAGGAATCAGTCTGGTGAACCTTCTCTGCACTCCCTCTATGGCAATAATGTCCTTCCTCAGATTTGGAGACCAAAACTGTACGCAATACTCCAGGTGTGGTCTCACCAAGACCCTGTACAACTGCAGTAGAACCTCCCTGCTCCTATACTCAAATCCTTTTGCTATGAAAGCTAACATACTATTCGCTTTCTTCACTGCCTGCTGCACCTGCATGCCTACTTTCAATGACTGGTGTACCATGACACCCAGGTCTCGCTGCATCTCCCCTTTTCCTAGTCGGCCACCATTTAGATAATAGTCTGCTTTCCGGTTTTTGCCACCAAAATGGATAACCTCACATTTATCCACATTATACTGCATCTGCCAAACATTTGCCCACTCACCCAGAAGATCAAACAGAACAAGTTGTCTTACAGATTTAGGCTGTGCACGCCGTACGTATGAAGGAGAAGAAGACTTATTTATGAACAACTAATGATGAACAGAGACCGGTATACCAGAACCAAACACAGTCAGTCAATGAGAGAATCAACAAACGTACCCCCTGGGTAGGTGAAATTTACCCCAGGTTGGGTACCCTTGGTCTAAACCTTGTACCTATTTAAAAATGTCTTTTAAATGCTGTTCTAATACCTCCCTCAATTACCTCCTCTGGCAGCTCATTCCGTATTCCAGCACCCTCTGAGTGAAAAAGTTGCCCCTCATGTTTCTACTAACTCTTTCCCCTCTCAAAAATCTAGAATCTAGAAAGACACTTCTATGCTCAATGCCAATGACCAGAATGTAATGGAAATATGCTTTAACTATGAGCACCAACACTCAACCACATCCACCCACTCACCTGAACCAGGTGAAGCACCTGGTACACCCTGTAAATATTCCCAAATAAATGAGAGCAGGTGGGTCGGCAAGGTTGACAGAGTAAGCTCAGTGCTTTGATCAGCGTTGATTTGTCAATGTTTAAGAAGGAACTGCAGATGCTGGAAAACCGAAGGTAGGTGAAAACGCTGGAGAAACTCAGCGGGTGCAGCAGCATCTATGGAGCGAAGGAAATAGGCGACGTTTCGGTGCCGAAACCCTGAAGGAAATAGGCGACGTTTCGGGCCGAAACCCTTCCGGGTTTATGGAGCGAAGGAAATAGGCAACGTTTCAGTGCCTAAACCCTGTAGGAAATAGGCAACGTTTCGGGCCGAAACCCTGTAGGAAATAGGCGACGTTTCGGGCCGAAACCCTGAAGGAAATAGGCGACGTTTCGGGCCGAAACGTCGTCTATTTCCTTCGCTCCATAGATGCTGCTGCACCCGCTGAGTTTCTCCAGCACTTTTGTCTCCCTTCGATTTTCCAGCATCTGCGGTTACTTCTTAAGCATTCAGACTCTGAAACATCATTTTATATAATGCTTTCAGGTCTCCCCTCAGCCGCTGATCCTCCAGAGAAAACAGGCCAGGTTTGTGCAACGTCTCCATGTAGCAAAGACAAGACTTAACAATTTCATCACGTGCATCGTCGATCGTGTGCAACAGACTGAATAATTGCTGGGAAAAGCGATAGTAGAAGAAAATTGGGAAATTACCACATGGATTGCAAAGTGCCGTGATTTTTTATTCCCGGTCCCAAATGGATCTCATTCACTCACACCTCGGCTTTTCTCATCATTAGTTAAAGGAAACTGCCTCTCCAGGTCCTAGTCTATGGTGTGTGGCGCTAGGGAATAATACCGCTCGCTTTCATGTTTGTTACAATTCGCCCCTTATCACTGTTCTTCCTTCTTCCCACTGACGTTCCTCTAGGAAGGAGATGAGGAGGAATTTCTTTAGTCAGAGGGTGGTGAATCTGTGGGATTCTGCGCCGCAGAAGGCTGTGGAGGCCACAAGTCAGTGGATATATTTAAGGCAGAGATAGATAGATTGTTGATTAGTGCGGGTGTCAGGGGTTATGGGGAGAAGGCAGGAGAATGGGGATAGGAGGGAGAGATAGGTCAGCCATGATTGAATGGCAGAGTAGACTGGATGGGCCGAATGGCCTAATTTTGCTCCTATCATTTATGGACTTATGACCTCATGAGAACTGCAGATGCTGGTTAAATCGAAGGTAGACACAAAATGCTGGAGTAACTCAGCGGGTGAGGCTGCATCTCTGGAGAGAAGGAATGGGTGACGTTTTGGGTCAAGACCCTTCGAAGCGAAGGAATAGGTGAACCGGAACGTGGCCCATTCCTTCTCTCCATAGATGCTGCCTCACCCGCTGAGTTACTCCAGCATTTTGTGTCCACCTCTTTCTAGTATGTTCCACTTTTACAGGTCTAGCCAAAGTGAGATGACCAAACCACCCCCCAGGCACAGGTCCTCACCTCCTCTAATTGTCACAAACTTGATCCCTTCTACTGAGGCCTTCCCCCTGCCCCCACCCCCATAATGGCAAGCCCAGATCATGAACCCAGCCCTTGACAAGAGACAATAGACAATAAGTGCAGGCCCTTCAAGCCAGCACCGCCATTAACTGTGATCACGGCTGATCATCCCCAATCAGTACCCCGTTCCTGCATTCTCACCATATCCCCTGACTCCGCTATCTTTAAGAGCTCGATCTAGCTCTCTCTTGAAATTGGCCTCCACCGCCCTCTGAGGCAGAGAATTCCACAGACTCACCACTCTCTGCGAGAAAAAGTGTTTCCTCGTCTCCGTTCTAAAAGGCCTACTCCTTATTCTTAAACTGTGTGGCCCCTGGTTCTGGACTCCCCCAACATCGGGAACATGTTTCCTGCCTCTAGTGTGTCCAACCCCTTAATGATCTTATATGTTTCAATAAGGTGCCCTCTCATCCTTCTAAACTGTGGCCCCTGGTTCTGGACTCCCCCAACATCGGGAACATGTTTCCTGCCTCTAGCGTGTCCAACCCCTTAAGAATCTTATGTGTTTCAATAAGGTGTCCTCTCATCCTTCTAAACTCCAGAGTGTACAAGCCCAGCTGCTCCATTCTTTCAGCATATGACAGTCCCGCCATCCCTATCTACCTCTCTCTTGAAAGCATTCAGAGAACCCGCCCTCTGAGGCAGAGAATTCCACAGACTCACCACTCTCTGTAATAGACAGAGAATTGATACAAAAAAATCAAGACCCCGCTTGAACATCATATAGTGTAGCAATACCGAACATGAATTGATTTATTGACAATAAAGTGTAGTTACGGGCTGGTCACTTCACCAAGCTACTGCTGATTCTTTCATTTTATCTCCTGTCAGCCATCCACTTAAATTGGCAAATCTAAAATCTCTTCACGTACCTGGACGAGTGAGCGCTGGAGGGGAGTTGCTGGTCTGCATCGGCCGCTGGGCAACAGAACTGGTGCAAAACGTTCTCGTTTCTGTGGGAGGAGATGGTACGAAATAGACATTAATCGAGTTCTTGTGTGTTACCAGATAAAGATCAACTAGCTGCCAAGGTGAATTTATCAGAAGGAATGAGCTTACAAATCATAGTTGTTCAACAGAGAGAGGGAGATGCAAGCTGTGGGAGAACAAATCAAACTGCGGTGGGGACTCAGCGGGTCAGGCAGCATCTGAGGAGGCCATGGGATGCTCAATATTTCTCATCTCGCATTTCGCTTGGGCAACTTACAACGCAGCGAGTGGTATGAATATTGATTTCTCTAACTTCAATCCCTGCATCCCCTCTCTCTCCATCTTCCCCCCGCCCAAGTCCACCAGCTTCTCGTTCTCACCTAGCTACAGCTAACAATGGCCAGTTTCCTTTGTCATTGTTACTTTTTTGCATATCTTTCATTTATTTGCAAGTCTGAAGAAGGGTCTCGACCCAAAACGTCGCCCATTCCTTCCCTCCACAGATGCTGCCTCACCCGCCGAGTTACTCCAGCATTTTGTGTCTACCTCAATTTAACCCAGCGTCTGCAGTTCTTTCTTGCACTCTTTCATTTATTTATTCTGCATCTCTCTGCATCATCGTCTATATCTCTCGTTTCACCTTCCCCCTGACTTTCAGTCTGAAGAAGGGTCTCGACCCGAAGCCTCAGTGGGCCTGTCCCACTTGCGTGCGATTGCGTGCGTTTGGCGCGACCAAACGGAAGCGAAGTTCAGGCGAAGTTCGCGCTAAGTTCGTGCTAAATTCACGCGTGACGTCATTTGCGTCATGCCTACCAATCAGCTGGGCAGGAGGCGGGCTGACTGAATTTGGGCGGTGACGTCATCACGCAAAGCGCCACGTCATCGCGCAATGCCACGCGCTAGGCGTACGCCGTCAAGACCCTGCGTACAACCGTGTGTGCCGACAGGCCGTTGGCGCTCGAAGATTTCGGCCACTGCAAGAATTTCGGAGCCCCGCTCGATGTCGGGACCAGCCCAGCACAACTCCGCGCTTCTAAGTGGGAGCGGCCCCGCGCGGCCATATGGTGCCAGTACGCCTCAAGCGATCACGAGGTCGCGTAATACGCGAGCCAAGGTCGCGTAAGTGGGACAGGCCCTTCACTCATTCCTTCTCTCCAGAGACGCTGCCTGTCCCGCTGAGTTACTCCAGCACTTTGTGTCCATCTTCAGCAGTTTGTGTTGTTAGCCGCAGATTGCAGCGTCTGCAGTTCCTTGCATCTGGCAATCTGAGGGAGATGGCACCATTCCCCATTTACCTGGGTAAAACTAAGACCACGGAGATAGGTGTATAAGAGACTGCAGACGCCGGAATCGGGAGCAAAACGAAAAATGCCGGAGGAACTCATCGGGTCAGGCAGCATCCGTGGAAGGAATGGACAGACAACGTCTGCCAACCAGAAACAGCATTTGTCCATTCTCTCCAAAGACGCTGCCTGACCCACTGAGTTCCTCCAAGCGGGTGCGGCAGCATCTGTGGAGCGAAGGAAATAAGCAACGTTTCGGGACGGAACCCTTCTGGGTTTCGGCCCGAAACGTTACCTATTTCCTTCCAAGGATTTCGGCCCGAAACGTTGCCTATTTCCTTCGCTCCATAGATGCTGCTGCACCCGCTGAGTTTCTCCAGCACTTTTGTCTACCTTCGATTTTCCAGTATCTGCAGTTCCTTCTTAACCACAGAGTTCCTCCAGCACTTTCTGTTTTACATTCTAGACCATAAAGGCAGGTTGAAGCCACATCTCTGATCAGTTCGGCCGAACGCACTATGGGAACTTCACTCGCCCCCCCTGCAGGAACTATACAACAGGAGGTGCAACTCCAGAGCAAATAACATCATGGGAGACCCCTTCCACCCCTGCAACGGACTGTTCCAGCTGCTACGGTCAGGCAAACGCCTCCGTTGCCATGCGGTGAGAACGGAGAGGTTGAGAAGGAGTTTCTTCCCAGAGGCAATTCGGACTGTAAACGCCTATCTCACCAGGGACTAACTCTACAGAACGTTTTTCCTTCCATTATTTATTATGTAAAAGAATATGTGTGTTATGATTGTGTTTATAGTTTGTTTGGTTGTTTGTCTTTTGCACAAAAGTCCGCGAGCATTGCCACTTTCATTTCACTGCACATCTCGTATGTGTATGTGACAAATAAACTTGACTTGACTTGACTTGTAAGAAAAGGACTTTCGAGCAGTCAGTACCAGCTCTTAATTGGTATAATTTGTTAGATTTTCTTGGGAAAAAGCAGAACAATAAGCGATGGGAGAAATGGCAACGTTGTTATATTGATGCGTACGAAATTGCTCTTTGAAAGGTCAGTGGTGAGGCAAATTGGTGCGGCAGGATAAAATGTCAAAATCACTCCACTGCTGCATACCAACCTCCCTTATTAAGCAAAACCAGTTTAGTTTAACTGTGTAATCCATAGCACTGTGGTCACGACAAGACACAAACTCTTGATAAGAAATAAAAGCACAATGAGATTTCAAGATGTACGACATTCATCATGGCAAGTTATCTAATAGCTTTAAACCCCTGTCCCACGGTATGAGTTCATTCTCCCGAGTTTAAAAAAAAAATCAAACTTGTGGTAAGCACGGAGAATGAACGCAGCAGGTGCGTCGGAGCTCGGGGACGTCTCTTAGCGCTAACGGCAGGTACTCGGGAAGACTCGCTAACGGCAGGTAAGCACGGGAAGACTGGTGAAGATTTTTCAACATGATGAAAAATGTCCACGAGAGCCCCGAGTACCGACGAGTGGCCGTTACCGTAAATCTCCGAGTTGGAATCAGGGCAAACTCGGGAGAGCTCTTGGAATGAACTCGTACCATGGGACAGGGGTATAATGTGTTCAGGTTACTTAAGTATAGAAGTTTAGAGTATAGAAGTTGGGATGTAATGTTAAAATTGTACAAGGCATTGGTGAGGCCAATTCTGGAGTATGGTGTACAATTTTGGTCGCCTAATTATAGGAAGGATGTCAACAAAATAGAGAGAGTACAGAGGAGATTTATTAGAATGTTGCCTGGGTTTCAGCAACTAAGTTACAGAGAAAGGTTGAACAAGTTAGGGCTTTATTCTTTGGAGCGCAGAAGGTTAAGGGGGGACTTGATAGAGGTTTTTAAAATGATGAGAGGGATAGACAGAGTTGATGTGGAAAAGCTTTTCCCACTGAGAGTAGGGAAGATTCAAACAAGGGGACATGACTTGAGAATTAAGGGACTGAAGTTTAGGGGTAACATGAGGGGGAACTTCTTTACTCAGAGAGTGGTGGCTGTGTGGAATGAGCTTCCAGTGAAGGTGGTGGAGGCAGGTTCGTTTTTATCATTTAAAAATAAATTGGATAGTTAGATGGACGGGAAGGGAATGGAAGGTTATGGTCTGAGCGCAGGTAGATGGGACTAGGGGAGAATACGTGTTCGGCACGGACTAGAAGGGTCGAGATGGCCTGTTTCCGTGCTGTAATTGTTATATGGTTATATGGTTATAAGATCGAAAGCATATTACTGCAACATCTCCCACTATTTCTGTGTACCCTAATTAGCTGTAGCATAAAGAGAAAATTAATCGCCCACAAAATGGGGACAACATTTCAAACCCTGTAATACATATCAAACCCAATCAATAGAGCGAGCAAATGGTGAACCATTATAAGTTTCACGATAGATAATATAGTCGCAGCTGTAAAACAATCTGGCCCATTTAGACAGAGCTAGATAGGGCTCTTAAAGATAGTGGAGTCAGGGTATATGGGGAGAAGGCAGGAACGGGGTACTGATTGGGGATGATCAGCCATGATCATATTGAATGGCGGTGCTTTCTCGAAGGGCCGAATGGCCTACTCCTGCACCTATTGTCTATTGTTATTGCCTCGAGGACATTGATATACAGAGGGATCTTTGAGTGCAAGTCAAATTCTAGTTATGTGAAATTCTATCGTGTACTGTGATCTTTTTATTCGTATGGCTGTATGGTAACTTAAATCTCACTGCACCATGTGACAATAAATGTAACATGCACTTGCAGTCCGGAGCTCCATGTCAGTGGTAACTCAGGTGTCAAGAGTCTTTTAACTCAGCAGACAAAGCAGCATCTCTGGAGAACACGGATATGCGTTGTTTCCTGAAACGTCACCTATCCATGTTCTCCAGGTTCTCCAGAGATGCTGCCTGACCTGTTGAGTTGCTCCAGCACTCTGTGTCCTTAACGAAGCAGCCTTGACTAACATTTGAATGTTACTCCTGCTTTACCCAGTCATCGGAACCAACTGGGCAACTGGGAATCAGGCAACTGAACCATCCCACCACAACCAGAGAGCAGTGCTCAACTACTATCTACCTCATTGGTGACCCTTGGACTATCCCTGATTGGCTTGCACTAAACATTATTCCCTTATCATGTATCTGTACACCGTGAATGGTTCGATTGTAATCATGTATTGTCTTTCTGCTGGGTACACAAAAATGCTGGAGAAACTCAGCGGGTGCAGCAGCATCTATGGAGCAAAGGAAATAGGCAACGTTTCGGGCCAAAACCCTTCTTCAGACTGATGGGGGGTGGTGGGGAGAAGGAAGGAAAAAGGGAGGAGGAGGAGCCCGAGGGCGGGGGGATGGGAGGAGACAGCTCTCCACTTTGTCTTTCTGCTGACTGGTTAGCACGCAACAAAAGCTTTTCACTGTACCTCGGTACACGTGACAATAAACTAAACAGAAATCTCTTGTGTGAAATCATTAATATGGTCATATTGATGATTGGGACAATTGCTTACAACAGAACATGGACTGACAGTTTAAGAGCAGATCCTTCTTTTCATTTCCCTGTAATATCTCCACATAGATCTCTCCACATTAGGAAATGCTACACTTGTCGCTTTCCCTCCCCCCTCGACTCCATCCTCGGACCCAGGCCGTCGTTCCAGGTGAGGCAGAGGTTCACCTGCACCTCCTCCAACCTCATCTATTGCATCCGCTGCTCCAGGTGTCAACTTCTCTACATCGGTGAGACCAAGCGCAGGCTTGGCGATCACTTTGTCCGACACCTCCGCTCAGTCCGCAATAACCAACCTGATCTCCCAGTGGCTCGGCACTTCAACTCCCCCTCCCATTCCCAATCCGACCTTTCTGTCCTGGGCCTCCTCCATGGTCAGAGTGAGTCCCACAGCAAATTGGAGGAGCAGCACCTCATATTTTGCTTGGGTAGTTTACACCCCAGCGGTATGAACATTGACTTCTCCAATTTCAGGTAGTCCCTTGCTTTCTCCCTCCTTCCCCTCCCCTTCCCAGCTCCCCCACCGCCCACTGTCTCCGCCTCTTCCTTTCTTTTTCCCGCCACCCCTACCCCAACATCAGTCCGAAGAAGGGTCTCGATCCGAAATGTCGCCTATTCCTTCGCTCCAGAGATGCTGCCTCACCCGCTGAGTTTCTCCAGCATTGTTTTCTACCTTCTACACATATTAAGATTTGTTCCCCATTTTACGCTGTATTCTGTGTGATATTATCTGTGAACAATGACAGTCGCCATCTTAATGCAACGTGACTATCTACTCTCTGGGTGACAAAACTAGTTTGCAGAAAGTTACAGAGAGTTAGTCAATGAAGAGAATGAAGATATGCACACATTTGAGCTCCGCTCCGCCTGCTTCAAGTGCATCCACCTTTGCATGCTGCACTGATTAATTGAGCACACAGCGGTGATAAGGATGGAGAATAATCACATAGTGAGAGTGACAATTGGAAGGGCATGAGGTTCATGATTAATGCGAGCAAGTGCGGGGTGCTGGCTGAGACAGAGAGGACAGTAACAGCCAGGGCAGGAGAAAAACAAGTCCGGTGGAAAGCAAGCCCAGAGATTGTCAATGTGTTAGATAACACAAAGCGGCCGGCCAAATATATACTGGCAGCAAACTGTACATCGACAGGATGCAGACTATTATTGCAGCAAGTGACAGCATTGAAATCGAAGGAGAAAGCAAAGATCACAGAATATGACATATACAGATGTAAAAAAGTATATTTGAGAGAATTTGGCATCGCATTGCGTACATTGGACAGTTTCTCTGGAACTGTGTATAGAATCATGAGAGGAATAGATCGGGTAGATGCACAGAGTCTCTTGCCCAGTGTAGATGAATCGAGGACCAGAGGACACGGGTTCAAGGTGAAGGGGAAAAGATTTAATAGGAATCTGAGGAGTAACTTTTTCACACAGAGGGTGGTGGGTGTATGGAACGAGCTGCCAGAGGAGGTAGTTGAGGCTGGGACTACCCCAACATTTAAGAAAAGGTTAGGCAGGTACATGGATAGGACGGGTTTGGAGGGATATGGACCACTAGGATGCAGGTTGGACTAGTGTAGCTGGGACATGTTGGCCGGTGTGGGCAAGTTGGGCTGAAGGGCCTGTATCCAAGCTGTATCACTCTATGACTATGTTGTGCTATAATGCTGAACAGCTATACACTGCACACTAGTATGGTGTTCCTGCGCCCTTGTGCATGTGCTTGTGCATGCCCTTGTGCATGTGCTTGTGCATGGTTTGGTTGTATTCATATACAGTGTTATCTCATCTTATTGGATAGCATGCAAAAAAACGTGCATCACGGTGGCTCAGCGATAGAGCTACTGCCTCACAGCGCCAGAGACCCGGGTTCGATCCTGACTACGGGCGCTGTCTGTACGGAGTTTGTACGTTCTCTCCTTGACCTGCGTGGGTTTTCTCCGGGATCTTTGGTTTCTACCCACAAAGACGTGCGGGTTTGTAGGTTAATTGGCTTGGTGTAAGTGTGAATTGTCCCTAGTGTGTGTAGGATAGTGTTAATGCGCAGGGATCGTTGGTCGGTGTGGACTCGCTGGGCCGAAGGGCCTATAAACCTATACAGTACCTCTTTGGAGTGTGGGAGGAAACCAGGGATCCTGGAGGAAACCCACGCAGGTCACCGGGAGAATGTACAAACTCCGTACCGACAGCACCCGCAGTCAGGATCGAACCCAGGTCTCTGGCGTTACAGGCAGCAACTCTACCGCTGCACCACCGTGCCGCCCTAGATGTACTTTGTTCTTTATACAGCTCCAGTATAATTTCTGGACCATATGAATCTGACTACCATGAAACATAGAAAATAGGTGCAGGAGGAGGCCATTCGGCCCTTCGAGTCAGCACTGCCATTCATTGTGATCATCGCTGATCGTCACCTATCAATAACCCGTGCCTGCCTTCTCCCCATATCCCTTGACTCCACTAGCCCCTAGAGCGCTATCTAACTCTCTCTTAAATCCATCCAGTGACTTGGCCTCCACTGCCCTTGAACATTTGTTAAGAAGGAACTGCAGATGCTGGAAAAATGAAAGATAGACAAAAATGCTGGAGAAACTCAGCGGGTGAGGCAGCATCTATGGAGCAAAGGAATTCCACAGATTCACAACTCCCTGGGTGGAAAAGTTTGTTTCGTTTTTTTTGTGGCATCAAGAGCAAGGCTGAATATTAATCCTTTGCTGCCGTTGGACTGAAAATCATTCAGCACAGAAACGCCAAGCCAGGACTCCGAGATGCTTGAATGCTTAAATGCTTTATTCAGGGCACGCGGGTGTGCAGAGCAGAGCAAATGGAAACAGGAGCAGCCAAGCGGTGTCCTATCAAAGGTACGGAGTTTGCACGGAAGGAAGCTGCGCATGATATTAAGGCAGCTGGACAGTGTACATGTTACACTGCGTGTGCACCACTGGTTATGATTAAAAGAAAAATAGTCATTTCAAAATATGTTCAAATAAAGATATCAGCAGGAGCATTGCCACAGCTGCGGCACTGCTCCACCATGGGAAAACTGTCTGATCAAACATGCTTCTGAAATTAGTCCCTGTTCGTGGCATTTCAAGAGAGGGGCAAGGCAAGACGCCAACATCAGAAATAAAACCAACGTTGCTGGGAGAATCAGAGCGCCAGTCACTCAGATAACGTTATACGATCGGTGTGCTTCATAGAGTCAGACAGACATACAGCACGGAAACAGGCCCTTCAGCCCAACTTGCCCATGCTGACCAAGTTGGCCCACCTATGCCGGTCCCACCTGCTTGTGTTTGGTCCACATTCCTCTAAACAATAGACAATAGACAATAGGTGCAGGAGTAGGCCATTCGGCCCTTCGAGCCAGCACCGCCATTCAATGTGATCATGGCTGATCATCCCCAATCAGTACCCCGTTCCTGCCTTCTCCCCATATCCCCTGACTCTGCCATCGTTAAGAGCCCTATCTAGTTCTCTCTTGAAAGTATCCAGAGAACCTGCCTCCACCGCCCTCTGAGGCAGAGAATTCCACAGACTCACAACCCTCTGTGTGAAAAAGTGTTTCCTCGTCTCCGTTCTAAATGGCTTACCCCTTATTCTTAAACTGTGTGTGGCCCCTGTTTCTGGACTCCCCCAACATCGGGAACATGTTTCCTGCCTCTAGTGTGTCCAAGCCCTTAACAATCTTATATGTTTCAATGAGATACCCTCTCATCCTTCTAAACTCCAGAGTGTACAAGCCCAGCCGCTCCATTCTCTCAGCATACGACAGTCCCGCCATCCCGGGAATTAACCTTGTAAACCTACGCTGCACTCCCTCAATAGCAAGAATGTCCTTCCTCAAATTAGGGGACCAAAACTGCGCACCTACGAATGGCCTACTGCTGCACTTATTGTCTATTGTCTATTGTCTGTACTGTGTTTGTACGTTTTCCCCGTGACCTGCGTGGGTTTTCTCCGAGATCTCCGGTTTCCTCCCACGCTCCAAAGACGTACAGGTTTGTAGGTTAATTGGCTTGGTGTAAATGTAAAAATTGTCCCTAGTGTGTGTAGGATAGTGTTAATGTGCAGTGGTCGCTGGTCGGCGCGGACCCGGTGGGCTGAGGGGCCTGTTTCCACGCTGTATCTCGAAACTAAAACTCCCTCCCTGACAGTATTGGGCGAACCCGCACCACAATGACAGCAGCACTTCAACGAGGCAACTCATCTCCATCCTCTCGGCTAATTCCAGATTGCCAATTAAATGCTGCCTCAGCCTGCCAAGGCCCCATCCCTTGGAATGAATAATTTAAAAAAATACAGGAACAAAATGGCAGAACAAATTGTCCAAAAGCAATTTAATCTTATTGCAAAAATCTACATTTCCCTTTGTTATTATGATAGACAGTAGAAATTCTACATGCCATGGAAAAAATGACAAATGAAATAGTTTTTGGATCTAATGTGGTCTCGTTGTGCAAGAGCGGACACGGGATGACAGGGGGTTGGAACGATTCCGTGACAAGTGCCCGTGAAGTCTTTAACATTAAATTACCTGTTACAGACCCGTTTGAAAACTTGACAGGTATCACAGGTATTTACAATGGGGCAACTCGGAGAAATGGTTGACAAAGAAGCTCTCCGTGAAACGCACACCACACCTATCAAATGTTAAAGGTAAGGTAGACAGGAAAAATGTTGATAATGTTGGGGCGAGTCCAGAACCAGGGGCCACACACACAGTCTTAGAATAAAGGGGAGGTCATTTAAGACTGAGGTGAGAAAAAACTTTTTCCGCCCAGAGAGTTGTGTGAATTTGTGGAATTCCCTGCCACAGAGGGCAGTGGAGGCCAAGTCACTGGATGGATTTAAGAGAGAGTTCGATAGAGCTCTAGGGGCTAGTGGAGTCAAGGGATATGGGGAGAAGGCAAGCACGGGTTATTGATAGGGGACGATCAGCCATAATCACAATGAATGGCGGTGCTGGCTCGAAGGGGCGAATGGCCTCCTCCTGCACCTATTTTCTATGTTTCTATGACAAAAATCCTGGAAAAATGGAAGGTAGACAAAAATTCTGGAGAAACTCAGCGGGTGAGGCAGCATCTATGGAGCGAAGGAATAGGTGACGTTTCGGGTCAAGACCCGAAACGTCACCTATTCCTTCGCTCCATAGATGCTGTCTCACCCGCTGAGTTTCTCCAGCATTTTTGTCTACCTTCCATTTTTCCAGCATCTGTAGTTCCTTCTTAACAAATGTTCAAGGTAAGTGTTATCAAGCTGCATTCACCTTTAGTCCCAACACCAGTTCTGATTTTTAATCTTGGTTATGCTAGGGATTGCAGATGCTGGAATCTTGAAAAGAGAAACCACAAAGTGTTGTAGAAACTCAGCGGGTCAGGCAGCATCCATGAAGGTAAGGTACAGGAGTCATTTCAGGTCGGGACTCTCCTCTCACCACCCCCCCCCCCTTCCCCCCCCATTATAATCAGTCTGAAAACAGTCCCGATCCGAACATCATCTGTCCATTCTCCCCACTGAGTTCCTCCAGCATTCTAAGCTTGGTTATCCTGGCCTTTGGTGTGTATTTCAGGTGACTACTTCATCACTCTATATGCAACCTTGGTTTGATGCGTGGCCCTTGTAAGAGATTTGTACCATGTAGGTTCTTCATATCCAAGAATACATATTACAGCCTCCATACTCCACACCGAGCCTGGCTTGGCCTCAGCTCTGCTGCTGCAGAAACTCTCATCCATGCTTTTCATGACTTAACTACCTACCGTAAGAAGCTGGCAACATACAGTATGTGAGCCTGCATTTATCAGCCAAACAGAGCTAGTGTTTCAGGTGGAAGACTCTCCAGCTCAGCCCACGCTCTCTCTTTAGTCTCCTACAAACCACGCAGCTTCCAAGCGATCTCCAATTCTGCTCCGTTGCACACTCACACCATCCTCAACTCCGTAATCAGCTGCTGAGATTCAAAGCCATATAACCATATAACAATTACAACACGGAAACAGGCCATCTCGACCCTTCTAGTCCGTGCCGAACACATAATCTCCCCTAGTCCCATATACCTGCGCTCAGACCATAACCCTCCATTCCCTTCCCATCCATATAACTATCCAATTTATTTTTAAATGAAAAAAACGAACCTGCCTCCACCACCTTCACTGGAAGCTCATTCCACACAGCTACCACTCTCTGAGTAAAGAAACCCTAAAACTTCCTTCCACTTCCTTTCCATCTCCCGTTGACATGCTCCTCAAAACCCAACCTGTTAGACCAATTCTTTCTGATATCTCGTTCCACGATTCAATCCATTAGCTTGCTTTTTCTGCATTACACTCTGCACTGTGCTACATGAAGCCAAGTCATTGTCGTCATCTACTATCTGAGTCATATAAGCCACAAGGCTATCAAAGATATTATGTGCAGTTCTGATTGCTCCATTACAGGAAAGCCTCGGAGGTTCAGGAGAGAGTGCTGAAGAGGTTTATCAGGAGGAGCCTGCCTGGAATAGAGAGTGTTGGCTATAAGGAAAGATTGGGAAACCTGGATTGGTTCTACTGGAAGCTGAGGGGAGGCCTGATAGACGTACATAAAAGTATAAGAAGCCTAGACAGAGGAGACAGTCAGAACTTTTCTCCAGGGTGGCCATGTCAAATACCTGAGGGCATAGCTACAAGTTATGGAGAACGTTCGAGGATGTGCAGGACAAGTTTTTAAAAACTACATCGAGAATGGTGGATGCCTGGATTGCACTGCCAGGAATACTGGGGGATGTAGATAGAATAGTGTTTAAGATGCTTGTAGATAATCATAGAAACATAGACAATAGGTGCAGGAGTAGGCCATTCGGCCCTTCGAGTCAGCACCTGCATTCACTGTGATCATGGCTGATCATCCCCAATCAGTACCCCGTTGCTGCCTTCTCCCCATATCCCCTGACTCTGCTATCTTTAAGAGCTCTAGCTAACTCTCTCTTGAAAGCATCCAGAGCATTGGCCTCCACTGCCTTCTGAGGCAGAGAATTCCACAGACTCACCACTCTCTGGGTGAAAAAGTTTTTCCTCATCTCCATTCCAAAAGGCCCACCCCTTATTTTTAAACCGTGGGCCCTAGTTCTGGACTCCCCCAACATCAGGAACATTTCCTGCCTCTAGCGCAGTGGTTCCCAACCTTTTTTTGGCCATGCCCCACCTAATCACCTCTAAAATCCTGATGCCCCCCCTCCCCCTTGCTTTCCCTTGAGAGAAAACGGAGGAAATAGATATTATAAGGGTAACTTAGCAAAAGCTCTTTGAATCGCATTTCTAAATCCAATTCAATAAATAAGGTTCTCCCATGACCTCGCGCGCTTCGTGCGACGTGCATGAAGAGCGATGGCGCGGTGATTATGTAATAACTACACAATAAAGACCTTTTTTACCCCCAAAAAATTATTTACTCAAAATAACATCTGAAACATAAACTACATATGTTTACCTGATGGAAAATCCAAAAAATAAAAATCGAAAATTTGGACCCAGACCTCAGTCGCACTCAATTGCCCCCCTTAAAAATCAAATTGCCCCCCTGTGGGGCGTACGCCCCACGTTGGGAACCACTGCTCTAGCGTGTCCAATCTCTTAATAATCTTATGTGTTTCAATAAGATGCCCTCTCATCCTTCTAAACTCCAGTGTGTACAAGCCCAGCTGCTCCATTCTATCAACATAAGATACGATGGCACTTCATTGTCGGACCGAGGTGTGAAGTTTGTTTTTGCATACAGCCATACAATAAAATAAAGAACACAACACACTATTGTGCCCAACATAAAACATCCCGACACATGAAGCAGAATCAAAAAGTTTCCCACTGTGAGGGAAGGCACCCAAGTCAGGCATCATCCATGAAACATAGAAACATAGAAATTAGGTGCAGGAGTAGAGGCCATTCGGCCCTTCGAGCCTGCACCGCCATTCAATATGATCATGGCTGATCATCCAACTCAGTATCCCGTACCTGCCTTCTCTCCATACCCCCTGATCCCCTTAGCCACAAGGGCCACATCTAACTCCCTCTTAAATATAGCCAATGAACTGGCCTCAACTACCCTCTGTGGCAGAGAGTTCCAGAGATTCACCACTCTCTGTGTGAAAAAAGTTCTTCTCATCTCGGTTTTAAAGGATTTCCCCCTTATCCTTAAGCTGTGACCCCTTGTCCTGGACTTCCCCAACATCGGGAACAATCTTCCTGCATCTAGCCTGTCCAACCCCTTAAGAATTTTGTAAGTTTCTATAAGATCCCCTCTCAATCTCCTAAATTCTAGAGAGTATAAACCAAGTCTATCCAGTCTTTCTTCATAAGACAGTCCTGACATCCCAGGAATCAGTCTGGTGAACCTTCTCTGCACTCTCTCTATGGCAATAATGTCCTTCATGAAGGGAATGTACAGGAGACATTTCAGGTCTGACATACTGTCATGTTTACTGGGTATGTTGCTCAGCGGCTGTGCTTGGGATATAATCGGGGGATATTAGTCTGCCCTCTGCTTTAATTTAACAAAGTGTTTTGAGGACTAAAAACGCAAGCCTTCTATTTTACAGCATCCGTGTACCTCTACATAACCACTGCAAAAAATATATCAAAACACCAAACAGAAAACTGTTCCGCGGAAGGAGAGATTGCAGAGAATCAATTAAGTGGTTCGCTTGAGAGCAACATTGTCAATGATGTCTGCTCCACTTGTTTCCCCAAATCTCTCTACCTCTGAATGATAATGTGCTTTATTAGTGTTAGAATGTTACACCTATCAAATAGACACTTGAGACTGGGACTGCACAGCACTTGATGGCAATAAATCCGACATTTATAATCACGGTGGCAGACTCGTTTCTAAAGCTCCCAATCAAATGGGACCTGAAACAAACGGTGGCTGATTAAAAAACCATTAAGAGAAATCTCTGAGAAATAAATGAACCATCATCACTGACGGGGGTGAGAGGCAAGACACTCGACTGATGCTCTCCTTCTTGTCGAGTCCACACACTAGATTAGAAGTTGTTCAGCCAGAGCTGAACACACTGCTCGGCATCTGCACACAATGGTGTCTGGCTTGTTGCTTCTTGTGCTTGTGTGTGGTGGTGGTGGAAAGATTGATGGAAACAGGGCCGCGATGTGAATGCTCTTTCCTTGACCCTGTCTAATGGTGAAGACTAGGATAGCAGCACCACAAAATATACTTAGCCTCTTGAATATTACAATCCTTCCTAACACTTAATAGATATTATCCTCTTGAACACTACAAACCTTCCCCATTTCAAAGAAGAAGGGTCTCGACCCGAAACAATGAATCACAATGAATGGCGGTGCTGGCTCGAAGGGCCGAATGGCCTCATCCTGCACCTATTTTCTATGTTTCTATGACAAAAATGCTGGAAAAATGGAAGGTAGACAAAAATGCTGGAGAAACTCAGCGGGTGAGGCAGCATCTATGGAACGAAGGAATAGGTGACGTTTCGGGTCCCGAAACGTCACCTATTTCCTTCGCTCCATAGATGCTGCCTCACCCGCTGAGTTTCCCCAGCATTTTTGTCTACCTTCAGGCTATCCTTGATCAGACTTTGCTGGCTTTACCTTGCACTAAACACTATTCCCTTATCATGTATCTGTACACTGTGGACGGCCTGATTGTCTTTCTGCTGACTGGTTAGCACACAACAACAAGCTTTTCACTGTACCTCGGTACACGGGACAATAAACTAAACTGAACAGAACAGAACCCCCATCGCCTTCCACATATATCCCTCCCTCTCTGGCTTTACACGTCACTCCTCATCATTTCTTATCTCAAGCCCTTTGTCTCATGTTCATATCTACCCTTTGTCACTTACTCAAACCATCTGCCAACCAAACCCCTTCACCAGCATCTGCCTATCACTTGTGCAGGAAGGAACTGTGCAGATGGCAGTTTATACCAAGGATAGACACAAAGTGCTGACCCACCGAGTTCCTCCAGAACCTTGTGTTGTCCTGTCCCCACCTCTCTTCCAGCTTCACCTCCATTCCTACAATCAGTCTAAAGGAAGAGTTTATGCTCCTCCTCTGACTTCCAGCAACCCCCCATCTCCATCTTGCACATAGAGCCCCAGAGTCAAAGAATGATACAGTGTGGAAACAGGCCCCTCGGACCAACATGCCCACACCGGCCAACATGTCCCAGCTACACTAGTCCCTCCTGCCCGCGTTTGGCCCGTATCCCTCAAAACCAGTACTATCCGTGTAAAATTCTAATACCAGGAGTAGGATCCATCTTGGGTGCAAAATCACATCCAAGACCAAGACTCTTGATGCGTGGACATGTGACAAATTGCATCAGGAAACTGTGATTGCAGGAAGGATTTCAAAGCCTAGTCCTTCATACCACACAAGGATAATTATTATTATATACTGGTACACTTCTACTTGTGTATGGCGTGCACAGCCTAAAGTTGTCGGACAACTTGTTGGATTTGATCTTATTTGATTGTGCACGTCGGGGTTGATTGCATTCGTTGAAACAGGGCGGACCACGTGGAAGTTGCAATCTCCCACCCCAACTGGCACACTGCTCGATGGCTTTGACATTTCACTTTCATTTTTTTTCATTCCTCCCATCCAAATCCTCCCCGTTTTTTTAAAAATCTAGCAATAATAGAGACCAGAGGACAGGTTTTCTGGGAGGAATGTCTGCATTTATGCATTTATGACCACTATCTTTAAGAGCCCTATCTAGCTCTCTCTTGAAAGTATCCAGAGAACCGGCCTCCACCGCTCTCTGAGGCAAAATACCTGTCGGTTAAAGAAAATCCAAGTTGTTTATATTGCACGCTTTCATCACCCCGGGTCATCCCAAAGCACTTTACTGATAATTGTAATAATGTAAGTGTAATTACTTTTATGTCACTGGGAAATTCAACAGCCAATTCTGCACACAGTAAGTTACCACAAACAGCAATTAAATAAATGGCCAGATAATTGCTAGAAATTCATCCCTGGTTAATAGAAGGTACACAAAAAAGCTGGAGAAACTCAGCGGGTGCAGCAGCATCTATGGAGCGAAAGAAATAGGCAACGTTTCGGGCCGAAACCCTGAAGGAAATAGGCCATTTGGCCCTTCGAGCCAGCACCGCCATTCAATGTGATCATCCACAATCAGTACCCCGTTCCTGCCTTCTCCCCATATCCCCTGACTCTGCTATCTTTAAGAGCCCTATCTAGCTCTCTCTTGAAAGCATCCAGAGAACCGGCCTCCACCGCCCTCTGAGTCAGAGAATTCCACAGATTCACAATTCCCTGTAACGTTTTTCCTCACCTCCGTTCTATATGGTTTACCCCTTATTCTTAAACTGTGGCCCCTGGTTCTGGACTCCCCCAACATTGGGAACATGTTTCCTGCCTCTAGCGTGTCCAAACCCTTAATAATTTTAAGAAGGAACTGCAGATGCTGGAAAATCGAAGGTACACAAAAATGCTGGAGAAACTCAGTGGGTGCGGCAGCATCTATGGAGCGAAGGAAATAGGTAACGTTTCGGGCCGAAACCCTTCCGGGTTTCGGCCCGAAACGTTGCCTATTTCCTTCAGGGCTTCGGCCCGAAACGTTGCCTATTTCCTTCGCTCCATAGATGCTGCTGCACCCGCTGAGTTTCTCCAGCATTTTTGTGTACCTTCGATTTTCCAGCATCTGCAGTCCCTTCTTAAACTCCCTGGTTAATAGTACTGATTGTACTTTGCGGTCTCATCGATGAATTCGTTCACTGAAGTCAATGGAACTGAATTTCAGATGCGACACAATTACTACAACATAGTTAGCGTGACGGACCATTCACAACATTGTGGGCTAATCTGCCTTTAATGTTATTCGCTGAGAGACAAACTATACTATGGACCAAAGAAACTGTAGAAGCTGGAATCTGAAGCAAAACACAAACTGCGGAGCATCCTGGCCTGGACAATACAGCTCACACCCCCTCCGTGACACACTTGGTCAACCTGAGGAGCACCTTCAGCAACAGACTGGTTCCACCAAGATGCAGCACAGAACGCCACAGGAGATCCTTCTTCCCTCCGGCTATCAAACTGTACAACTCCTCCCCCTTATGTCGTGGGGTAGACTGAGACTGACTCCCCCACTCCCCCCCAATCTTCGAACATCCTCAATCTTTTCCACTCGTCACTTTAATTTCATGTTTCATTTGGATAGTTATATGGACGAGAAAGGAATGGAGGGTTATGGTCTGAGCGCAGGTATATGGGACTAGGGGAGAATACGTGTTCGGCACGGACTAGAAGGGTCGAGATGGCCTGTTTCCGTGCTGTAATTGTTATATGGTTATATGTATTTTGTTGTCGCTTCTGGGATGAATAAAGTTCTATTGTATCGTAACCCAGCAGTCAGGCAGTTGTGGAGAGATTGGATAGGCGACATTTTGGGTCAGAACCCTTCCTCAGTCTGAAGAAGGGTCCTGACCTGAAACATCGCCTGTCCATTCCCACCGCAGATGCTGCCTGACCCGCTGCGTTACTCCACCACTTTCTAATTATACAAGAAATCTTTTACAATGTTCTTTTTTTTTTCACAAACACTTTCGAAAGAAACCTGGTTCTGTATCTAGCATCATATCGAAAGATGATACTGTGACCAGTGGCATTTCCTCACCTCTGAATAGATTTTATACAGGTGGTGTCAGGGGCGGATTAACCATTAAGCAGACTAAGCACGTGCTTAGGGCACCAGGGCCAAAGGGGGCACCACAAAGTTGGGAAAAGGGTGAAAAGAAAAAAAACCAAATGAAGATTTGTAAAAAAAAAAAAAATGTTTGTACTGCTGCAACCTGTATTGTATATCTGGTCAGACAGGTCAACAACTAAAATGGACTGGGTCAGTGTGGAAAGGAGGGGGGGCACCAAGATTGGTCAGTGCTTAGGGCACCAGTGAGCCTTAATCCACCCCTGGGTGGTGTAAGAAAGAACTGCAGATGCTGGGAAAATCGAAGGTAGACAAAAATGCTGGAGTAACTCACGGGTGAGGCAGCAGCATCTATGGGGAGAAGGATTAGGTGGCATTTCGGGTCGACCCGAAACATTGCCCATTCCTTCTCTCCATTGATGCTGCCTGACCCGCTGAGTTACTCCAGCATTTTGTGTTCAAGAAAGAACTGCAGAGGCTGGAAAAATCGAAGGTAGACAAAAATGCTGGAGAAACCCAGCGGGTGCAGCAGCATCTATGGAGCGAAGGATTAGGTGACGTTTCGGGTCGAGTCCCTTCTGGAAACTCAGCGGGTGAGGCAGCATCTATGGAGCGAAGGAATAGGTGACGTTTCGGGTCGAGACCCTTCCGGGTCTCGACCCGAAACGTCACCTATTCCTTTGCTCCATAGATGCTGCCTGGCTCGCTGAGTTTCTCCAGCATTTTTGTCTACCCAGCATTTTGTGTCTACCTTTTATACAGATGGTTTTGATTGCAGATTGAGCCCCCTGGTTTCTGACTCAAACCTAAGAATACAGCTATGTGTTGTGCAAGAATAAGACTTTGAGCTGGGGAAGCTGAAATAATCTGACAAGCACTTCTCATTCACACTCGCCCTCAGAGCTGCGAGAAAACACCAGTCCAATGTATGAAGTGAAATTGTTCCATGAGGAGATATGAAAGTATAAAAGAACAAGCAATCTACTTCAGCGAGAGGCATCAGTCAATCAAACAAAAGAAGGAGCAACCAATCTAAAGAATCAATACATCAGGTCTTGCCTTGAATACTGCTACAGTAGTTCCCAAAACAGAAGAAGGATGAGAGGTTATCTTATTGAAACTGAGATTATTAAGGGATTGGATTATTAAGGGGTTAGAGGCAGGAAACATGTTCCTGATGTTGGGGGAGTCCAGAACCAGGGGCCACAGTTTAAGAATAAGGGGTAGACCATTTAAGACGGAGATGAGGAAAAACTTTTTCACCCAGAGAGTTGTGAATCTGTGGAATTCTCTGCCTCAGAAAGCAGTGGAGGCCAATTCTCTTGATGCTTTCAAGAGAGAGTTAGACAGAGCTCGTAAAGAGAGCGGAGTCAAGGGATATGGGGAGAAGGCAGGAACGGGGTACTGATTGGGGATGATCAGTCATGATCACAATGAATGGCGGTGCTGGCTCGAAGGGCCGAATGGCCTACTCCTGCACCTATTGTCTATTGTCTAATGAGAGGCATTGAAGCAGCCGACACTGTGCACAAACCCATGACGCAGCATCAATGTTTAGTTTAAAGGGATCAGGGGGTATGGAGAGAAGGCATGTACAGGATACTGAGTTGGATGATCAGACATGATCATATTGAATGGCGGTGCAGGCTGGAAGGGCCGAATGGATATATGTTCATAAGTCATATAAGAATTCTGCCATTTTGGCCCATCCAGCCTACTGTGCCATTCAACCATGACTGATTCCCCTGCCCCTCCCAACCCCAATCCCCTGCCTGCTCCCCGTAACTTTTGACACCTTTCCTAATCAAGAACCTTCCAATCTCTGCTTTAAAAATGCCCAATGACTTGGCCTCCACAGCCGTCTGATGCTAAGACTAACTCTTATCCGCCTGTACATAATCCATATCCCACTATTGCCCGCATATCCACATGCAACTTGAACACCACTATCATGACCTGCCTTCACCATTACCCCCAGCAGCATGTTCCATGGAACTCACTTGTTCTTATCTTAGGCCCCCCTTTGGTCGTGGCTGACCATGGGTGTCCCCAGGTTTAGAGGAGGCCTGTGCGTGACTTTGTTTAACATGGGGAGACTGGTGCACAGACAGCCACACACACGGTCCTTGACAGATCTGGGTCAGGATCCAGTGGCATGGAGTCCAAGATGACCGGAGACCCTTCATCCGCCTTCCCAGCCGTTGTGACGCTCCACTAAGGTCAGCCGTCGTCCTCCGCCTGTTCCACCGTTGAGGTCTTGGTTGGATTGGCTCTTTGTCAGAGACCTCCCCCTCGACCTTACCGCCATGGGTGGCCCTACCAGGAGCGTATCGCTCTCAGGATCTCAGGACCACACCAGCTTCTCCACCACGACAAGGTGACAATCACTAACCCCGTCAATACGCCTGTTTCCAGCACTACCTTTCCCAGTGTCTGCAGTTCCTTCTTACACACTAACTTTCCACATTCTGGGTTTCTGTTTCCGGCAATAGAAAGGAGTTGTGTGAGCGGCCAGCTTCCATCAGTGTATAAGAAGGTGACAAGTAAGTTAGTTACTTACTTGGCCAAGTATTCACATACAAGGAATTTGCCTTGGTGCTCCACCCACAAGTAACAACATGACATACAGTGACAGTTACGAATGACTCAGAAAACACTAAACATTAATAATAATAAAACATTAATGATAAAACACCATTGATCAAGCATGTGAACCAACCAAATACCAGATCAAAGGGAGGTTACAGATTTTTGGCTGTTGAGTAGAGCAACTACTCGTGGATAAAAACTGTTTTTATGTCTGGCTGTGGCAGCTTTGACAGCCCGGAGTCGCCTTCCAGAGGGAAGTGATTCAAAGAGTTTGTGGCCAGGGTGAGAGGGGTCAGAGATGACTAATACACCATCTTGATGATGGTGTATTAATAATTAATCTAAAATATTACTTGGTGCAAGTTGAACCAAGATTGACAGAGCTCAATTGTTAACGGTTATTTTAGGGCTGTTAGCAGTAAGTTGTACTTTGTGAAAATGATCATCGCATATGCAGAAGATCTCAATATGGAAATGTGGATTGAATTGAATTACAATTGGATGCCATTGTGGGGGACATTGCTATGTCTTAAGCCAAGTACAATAAAATTCTGTGTAGGAAGGAACTGTTGGCAGATCCATTTCCCTCCTGGGATAAATAAGGTTGTACCGTATCATATGGTATTGTGTTATCCTACACAACACTAATGCCACTAGGTGCAGGAGGGTTGACAGGCACTCATGAAGCATGAGTGAAGCTTGCAAGACAGAAAGAAATTAAGGAAAATACAGGAATGTTTGAACGTTCTTTTTATACCATCTAACAAAACTTTATGGACAAAAAATTACCAACACAAACCTAAAACTTTCCTTTTAACTATGGATCCAATCTGTTCCCACTGACATCAAGTTGCTCTCTCGTAAACATTTACAAGTCCATTCTGTCTAAAAGCACTTTTGCTCATGTAGAGATTCAACAATCTGGCATCCTCTGCTTATCATGATGAGGTGTTTGGATTCATAGCTGAAATCAATAACCACTGTGTTGCCGTTTTATGCCAGTCATTGATAAATAAATCCTTTGACTTAGGACGGATGATACATTTTTTTCCAGATCGCTGAAAAACTGCAGGCTTTGTGCCAAAAATAAGAAAGTGGTGGTGTGGATATCCCACTTCATCTATTGTAGTCAACTTTATGTTCAGGGCCACCTGCTAAACCTGGGCATGTCCCTTTGTACACAATAAAGTGGCAGGTTGCAGTTTATGAAAATTATTAATCTTGGACAGGTACATGGATAGGAAAAGTTTGGAGGGATATGAGCTAAATGTGACTAGCTTACATGGGTCAGCATGAGCAAGTTGGGCTGAAGGGCCTGTGTCCGTGCAGCATGACACTCAGACTTGATTATCTTCTTTTATATAATGAATACAACTCTGGGAAACATTCCCATTTATGACAATAGACAATAGATAATAGGTGCAGGAGTAGGCCATTCGGCCCTTCGAGCCTGCACCGCCATTCAATATGATCATGGCTGATCATCCAATTCAGTATCCTGTACCTGCCTTCTCTCCATACCCCCTGATCCCCTTAGCCACAAGGGCCACATCTAACTCCCTCTTAAATATAGCCAATGAACTGTGGCCTCAACTACCTTCTGTCGCAGAGAGTTCCAGAGATTCACCACTCTCTGTGTAAAAAATGATTTTCTCATCTTTTATGATCTAAACTAAGTATAAATTTAAATCTTTTTGAAATAAAAACGTGGGCGGCAGGGTGGCGCAGCGGTAGAGTTGCTGCCTCACAGCGGCAGAGACCCGAGTTCATTCCTGACTACGGGCGCTGTCTGTGCAGAGATTGTGTGTTCTCTCGTGACCTGCGTTTGTTTTTCCCTGGGATCTCCGCTTTCCTCCCACACTACGAAGACATACAGGTTTCTAGGTTTAAAATCGCAAAATCATCCCTAGTGTGTGTAGGACAGCGTTATTGTGTGGGGATTGCTAGTCGGCATGGACTCGGTGGGCCGAAGGGCCTGTTTCCTCGCTGTATCTCTAAACTAAACCTGTGAGCGTCACATGAAGTTCGGAGTCGGAGGACCACAGATGATGAACTGCTTTAATAAGATAATATCCATGGCTGTGGACAAATTTTTTAATCAAACATGCAAGGAAGTTCTGACAAGTGGAAGCCGATGCTCAAAGCGGAGGTTTGCTCAGTGGAAAGATGCCACTTTATTGATGCGAGCTACTGAAGACTGTTTATCAGGAAATGATTTTTTAGTGAACCCTAGCTGATGAATCACAGACTAAACACATACTTTAATGGCTTGTCTTGCTGTGACAGCACTAGTGGAAACAATCTTGTGCAGAACAAGCGTTCAGCAACAAATTAGGATGGGGCGATGGGACTCTGTCAACAGCACATTTATACGTCAATTAATCCATCCTTCAACTTTGTAATGTCATTTGTCAGTAATGCAGGCTACCATGGCACTGTGAAAATCAGCTGCAGCTTGGGAAATAATGCACAAGAAATCAACAATTTCAATATTCAACAATATTTAAAATCACCATTCCCAAAAAGATGTGCGGGAAATCGTAATTCGGCTCCACAGACCGTGGTGTAATGATGTGAAGCTAGGTGGGGAATCTCTGTGAGGACAATACCTAGACATTTGCCTCGACAGAGACAGTGAAGAGACAAGAGATTGGGCGTTGGAGGGGATGTGAAGTTAATGATCCTGGTGGATACAAGACAGAGACTGAGGAATTCCTCGCAGCTCTCGAGGGGTTTGGTTAAAGGGGAATATAGCCACAAGATGGCAAGGGGAAGAATGTTTGCAAAGCAACAGGCTAATCTGCACAAGGGCGACACGATGGCGTGGAGGTAGAGTTGCTGCCTTACAATGCGTACAGTGCCGGAGAACCTAGATTCATTCCCGGCCACGGTGCTGTCTGTACGGAGTTTGCATGTTCTCCCCGAGTCAAGTCAAGTCACTTTTATTTCTATAGCACATATACAAAACAACTCTCGTTGGCCAAAGTGCTTTACATTGGTGGAGGTACTAACGTTATACAACAGTGGCTCATGGATTAAGTACATACATAAATACATACATATAGCCCTCACTCAGAGGACGTCAAGAAAGGCTTGAGTGTAAAGATGAGTTTTCAGTCTCGAGTCGATGGACGGGGCAGTTCTGATGGGGAGGGGGATGCTGTTCCACAGTCTAGGAGCTGCAACCGCAAAGGCGTGGTCACCCCTGAGACCTTGTGGATTTTCTCTGAGATCATCAGAGAATGATTTGGTTCCCTCCCACACTTCAAAGACGTACAGGTTTGTAGGTTAATTGGCTTGGTCTATGTGTAAAATGTCCCCGGTGTGTGCATATAATAGTAGTGTGCGGTGATCACTGGTCAGTGTGGAATCGATGGGCCGAAGGGCCTGTTTCCGCGTTGTATCCCTAAACTAAACTAAACATGGGACCATTTACTGAAGCACGAGCCATGAGGACAGACAAAACTCTGTTGGTTGATGGGACATTGTATGATCAGTGGTGAACTGGGTCGATGAGGATACAGCAGCAATAAGAACAAAAGACTTGTATCAATAGACAATAGACAATAGGTGTAGGAGTAGGCCATTTGGCCCTTCGAGCCAGCACCGCCATTCAATGTGATCATGGCTGATCATCCCCACATCCCCACATTGCTTAATCGTACAGATGTAGATAACACATTACTCTGAGGGGTATTTTGGAACAACCTGAAGTATTGGGGTCAGACTTGTAAGGTGGGACTTTATTCCTTGAAGTGGAGGGAGTTAAGGGTTGATCTTATCGGGATGTATAAACTCATGAGGGGATTTGATAGGGTGAATTTTACCCAGAGTACGGAGTATGAAGAACCAGAGGGCACAGGTTTAAGGTGAGAGGGGAAAGGTTTTAATGGGAACCAATAAGCGGCGTGGTAGAGCAGCAGTGGAGTTGCTGCCTTACAGCGCTTGCAGCGCCAGAGACCCGGGTTCCACCCCGACTACATAGAAGATTCAGATTCAGATTCAGATTCAATTTAATTGTCATTGTCAGTGTACAGTACAGAGACAACGAAATGCATTAGAGACAACGAAATGCATTAACATAGAAATTAGGTGCAGGAGTAGGCCATTCGGCCTTTCGAGCCTGCACCGCCATTCAATATGATCATGGCTGATCATCCAACTAAGCATCCCGTACCTGCCTTCTCTCCATACCCTCTGATCCCCTTAGCCACAAGGGCCACATCTAACTCCCTCTTAAATATAGCCACTGAACTGACCTCAACTACCCTCTGTGGCAGAGAGTTCCAGAGATTCACCACTTATCCTTAAGCTGTGACCCCTTGTCATGGACTTCCCCAACATCGGGAACAATCTTCCTGCATCTAGCCTGTCCAACCCCTTAAGAATTTTGTAAGTTTCTATAAGATCCCCTCTCAATCTCCTAAATTCTAGAGAGTATAAACCAAGTCTATCCAGTCTTTCTTCATAAGACAGTCCTGACATCCCAGGAATCAGTCTGGTGGACCTTTTCTGCACTTCCTCTATGGCAATAATGTCCTTCCTCAGATTTGGAGACCAAAACTGCACGCAATACTCCAGGTGTGGTCTCAACAAGACCCTGTACAACTGCAGTAGAACCTCCCTGCTCCTATACTCAAATCCTCTTGCTATGAAAGCCAACATACCATTCGCTTTCTTTACTGCCTGCTGCACCTGCATGCCTACCTTCAATGACTGGTGTACCATGACACCCAGGTCTCGCTGCATCTCCCCCTTTCCCGTTAATTACTTCAACTTTAGACATTGAAATATGGGTCAATATTGAGTTGGCCCCACATTACCCAAACGTCATGATATTGGCAGCTCTGGTGAAGTTGTTCATTTTAAACCATTACCCAAATTCAGAATGTTCCCTCTGCTACCTCACTCTTTATACGTTATAATCAATTAGGCTGCCGAATAAAGTTACTACAAAATTAAATGTAACAACATTATTAGCTTGACTCCAAATGATAATCATTCTTAACTTTTGGTTCTAAATACAGTGATTTTCTTTTTATGGTTGAGTGGGTTCATCAACATCAGTGAATTGGACTGTGTGATTCTATTAAAATATACTGTATTTCAATGGCTTAAGTGCACTCCACTTCCCCACTGATCCATTAACTACAAGAACATTTTAAGGTTCAATCCTTAGATTGCTATATGTGCCAATAACAAGGTTTTAAAGCTGAATGATATAGTGTGCTTGTCAACATTGGTCAGGGCTATGAGCATAAGAGTCAGGAAGTCACCTTGCAGCTATAAAAAGACCTTGGCACAGGCACATCTGGAATATGGCACGCAGTTCTGGTTGCCTCATTACACAAGGATGTGGAAGCTTTCGAGAAGGCGCAGAAGAGGTCGATGAGAACATTTCCTGGACAATGCCCCTGTCCCACTTAGGAAGCCTGAACGGAAACCTCTGGAGACTTTGCGCCCCACCCAAGGTTTCCGTGCGGTTCCCGGAGGTTGCAGGTGGTTGCCGGAGGTTGCAGGTAGTGGAAGCAGGTAGGGAGACTGACAAAAACCTCTGGGAACCGCACGGAAACCTTGGGTGGGGCGCAAAGTCTCCAGAGGTTTCCGTTCAGGTTTCCTAAGTGGGTCAGGGGCATTAGAGGCTATTTAGCTACAAGGTGAGATTGGACAGACTTGGATTATTTTCTCAGGAGCACCGATGGCCGATATGGGAAACCTGATTAAAGTATATACAATGGTGAGAGGAATTGATTGGATCGACAGTCAAAACCTTTTCCCCAGGGTGGACATGTTAAAAATGGGTTGCACGGTGGCGCAGCGGTAGAGCTGCTGCCTTACAGCGAATGCAGCGCTGGAGACCCAGGTTCGATCCCGACTACGGGCGCTGTCTGTACGTTCTCCCCGTGTCATGCGTGGCTTTTCTCCGAGATCTTCGGTTTCCTCCCACACTCCAAAGGCGTACAGGTATGTAGGTTAATTGGCTTGATAAAATGTAAAAAATGTCCCTAGTGGGTGTAGGATAGTGTTAGTGAGCGGGGATCGCTGGTCGGCGCGGACCCGGTGGGCCGAAAGAGCCTGTTCCCGCGCTGTATCTCTAAACTAAACGAAACTAAAGAAAAACTAGAGGCCATCGCTTTAAGGTGAGACATGCAAACTGTAAAGGATATGTGCGGGACAAGTGTTTTTTTTTTATCAGAGATACAATAGAGTCTTTTATATTAGTTTAAGAGTCTTACAATAGTTTAAGAGTTTTTTGGATAAGTGCATGGATATGCAGGGAGTGGAGGAATATGGATCATGTGCAGGCAGGTACATGATACTGAGTTGGATGATCAGCCATGATCATATTGAAGGGCCGAATGGCCTACTCCTGCACCTATTTTCTATGTTTCTATTAGTTCAACCTGGCCTCATGTTCTGCATGGACATTATGGGCCAAAGGGCCTTTCCAATGGTGGCCTGTCCTATGTTCTAGGTATATATGTCAAGAGTCAAGAGTTGATTGTCATATGTCCCAGATAGAACAATGGGATTCTGACATATTTATCATGACGTCTGAATATGTTGATAAAAGGATAGTATCATTATTGCCTCGTATGCATCATTGAAGTCACTGCAAGGTGCTTACAATAGTCTTTTAAAGAAGTCCAAACCTTATGTAACAGATGGAATGACGTTAGTCATGCACTAGTTTGCGCCTGGGCCTGAGTGGCAGGAAAGAAAATGAAGATGATTCTCCTTGCTGTGCTTGCTAGACATCAGCATTTGCTGTCGAAACAAATGTGGTTTCTGTGGTGAAACAGCACTAGTATTCAAAGCTTCAGAAGGTGGATGCAAAGACTAACCACATTGGCTTTATGGAAGCATTGTTTATCAAAAGGAGATAATAGCCCAGTTTTCCCCAGATATCTTCAACTCCCTCCAAACGTCAGATTGTCTATTGTCAGACTCAGGTGGAGAAACTGGGCCCTCCTCTCTCCGTTTCTTTAGTTAGTGATAATAAGGCTCTCGATGGTCGAACACAAGGTCTGAAATGCATGCACACACTTCCACTGGTAAGTGGGCAGAATGCCACGCTGGGCCCAGCAATGTACACATCAATGGAGAGTGACACAACGAGTTGTGGATGCTGGTTTACAAATGACAACACAGAGTGCTGGAGTAACTCAGCGGGTCAGGCAGCATCTGTGGAGAACATGGATAGGTGACGTTTCACAGAGTGCTGGAGTAACTCAGCGGGTCAGGCAGCATCTATGGATCTAAGGAAATAGGCAACGTTTCGGGCCGAAACCCATATGGGTTTCGGCCCGAAACGTTGCCTATTTCCAGAAGGATTTCGGCCCGAAACGTTGCCTATTTCCTTAGCTCCATAGATGCTGCTGCACCATAACTGAGTGGGTCAGGCAGCATCTGTGGAGAACATGGATAGGTGGCGTTTCACAGAGTGCTGGAGTAACTCAGCGGGTCAGGCAGCATCTGTGGAGAACATGGATAGGTGACATTTCACAGAGTGCTGGAGTAACTCAGCAGGTCAGGCAGCATCTGTGGAGAAGATGGATAGGTGACGTTTCACAGAGTGCTGGAGTAACTCAGTCGAAGGCAGCATCTGCGGGAGCCCCGAACATGGATAGGTGACGTTTCACAGAGTTTCGGCCTAAAACTCAGCGGGTAGGCAGCATCTCTGAAGGGGCATGATAGGTGACATTTCAAGTCCACGTCCTATCGAAGGCTGCCTAGCGGGAGCCCGAAACGTTGCCTATTTCCTTCAGGGTTTCGGCCTGAAACTTTGCCTATTTCCTTCGCTCCATAGATGCTGCAGCACCCGCTGAGTTTCTCCAGCATTTTTGTCTACCTTCGATTTTCCAGCATCTGCAGTTCCTTCTTAAACACATGGTGAAATAAAGGATGATTTAAAGTATTCTAGTTGGTGTTTTCACTGAACGGACAAAGGGATATAAATACCGGAACTATCATGTAACCAGAGAGCACATTATAAAGCACAAAGTCAGCCTCCTCAAGTCCTGCCTCTGCTGACCTGGACAGCTAGAGAGAAGCACAGCAATCCTCAGCAAACTAGTACCTTATCATATGTGAAGGAACTGCAGATGTTGGTTCAAACTGAAGAAAAACAGAAAATGCTGGAGTAACACAGCGGGGCGGGCAGCAGCATCTCTGGACAGAAGGAATGGGTGACGTTTCGGGTCGAGACCCTTCTTCAGACTGAAAGTCAAGGGAAAGGGGAACGAGAGATAGAGAAGATGATGTAGAGAGATATATAGATAGTTCATTCATTGTTCTATATCTCTCTACATCACTCCTGCTAGAGGCGGGAAACATGTTCCCGATGTTGGGGGGAGTCCAGAACCAGGGGCCACAGTTTAAGAATGAGGAGGAAGGCATTTAGAACGGAGACGAGGAAACGCTTTTTCTCACAGAGAGTGGTGAGTCTGTGGAATTCTCTGCCTCAGAGGGTGGTGGAGGCCGGTTCTCTGGATGCTTTTAAGAGAGAGCTAGATAGGGCTCTTGAAAATAGTGGAGTCAGGGGATATGGGGAGAAGGCAGGAACGGGGTACTGATTGGGGATGATCAGCCATGATCACATTGAATGGCTCGAAGGGCCGAATGGCCTACTCCCACACCTATTGTCTAGTGTCTATTGTGAGCCGTGAAAAACTCCTAACTGCATCTCCCCATTCTCCAACAGTCACACTGTCTCTTTGCTCAACATTACATTGGCATAATCTGACAGCACAGAAACAAAGACCATCTGAGAATGCAGAGTGTAATCCAATTGTACATTCAATCAGTGTCACCATGCATACAAGAATAAGCCCGTCGCCCTGGTGTATTCGCTGCATCTTGTCACACGTTTGCCTTTGCCTGTCCAGATGTTCCTAAGAGATGCTTCTGCTTTTTTCTGGATGATACTGATGTTACTGTGAAGAGAAATGGTAGGGCTGCTCAGCAGAGACAAGGCTTTGGGATGATAGCAGAATGGAAATACAGCCAGGGGTGTAAGGAAGATCGACGATGGGCACAGTGCTGATTTAGCCACGAAACAAAAAGAGATCAGGATTTTGCCCCCACCAATCATAAGACTCGCGCTGGGAGAAAGCGTCGGTTTGGACCATATTTTATCTTTATATGCAAAGGACATTATATTCCTTTCAAATGCCATGCACTTAGTTCAGCCTGAAGAAGGGTCTCGAAGAAGTGGAAAGATGGTCGAGATGCTTCCTCTCCCATGCCGGCTAGTTGTTCTTGGTAAATAAACTGATGAAAGTAGGAGTTCTATCTGTCTCCGTCTAGTGCATCCAGAAACGTCACCCGTTCCTTCTCTCCAGAGATGCCGCCTGTCCCGCTGAGTTACTCCAGCATTTTGTGTCCATCAACAGTGAGTTCAGTTGTTCATCTTGCATTCATTTTACACACATCTTCCAGCTATGCTGCACTGTAAAGGAGTCACAGGGTCCACACCTTCTGCAAGGATCTCTCTGCCACCCAGCTCTGAGCTTGGACACTTCCAAGAAGTTGGAGTCTTCAACGATTCGGGCAACTGGTGCAAATAATTTCAATCGCAGATCAATAAATAGGGAGATGCAGGGGAATCTTATAAATAGCGGAGTCAGGGGATATGGGGAGAAGGCAGGAACGGGGTACTGATTGGGGATGATCAACCATGATCACATTGAATGGTGGTGCTGGATCGAAGGGCCGAATGGCCTACCCCTGCACCTATTGTCTATTGTCTATTGTCTGTCTGCCAACCACTTCTCTATCCAATGTCAGCACTTTACCCCAATACCATGTGCCCTAATTTTGCCCACTAATCTCCTATGTGTAGGTATGTTGCAAAGCCTACCTGAATCGTCGTTGAGAATCTGCCCCAGGTCGTGTGCGCGATTTTGGCGCTGTTTAGAGGGGGCGGGTTTAAATTAAAAGGGGCTTCTTATGAAACCCTGTATATAAAGTTTTCTATAGCGAGTAGCTCATTTTGGGCTCTTTATATCCCGCAGTATTTTTCTGGGCATTTGAGGGCACAAATCCAGCGCAATGTGAACATTCTAAACCAGCGCGTTCCACAGGAACCCACTAGAAAGCCGATTTAAAATGGACTTTAATTTACAGCAATTGAACACTAAATTCCTTCCATTTGGCCTATAAATTGATGTAAATGAGATTTAAAAATCATGTTTTATTGTGAATTATTTGTGAATATTATTTGGACACTTAGGCTATTTAAAAATGTTAATCATTTATTAAGAAATGGATAGATGTTTAGATCTAGTAATTGAAATTTGAAATTAGCTACAATTGGGTAACTAACTAATTATATGCTTTAATTTCAGGTCATCCAAGTAAGATTATTTTATATTTGTTTCAGAATGGTTCAATCTATGATAACTGAAAATTTCATTCAGTTCTCTTACTTTTTAAGAAGGTTATGGGCTTTTGACTGTCCACGATCACAGCTTTTTTGTTATGTCCATAGAAAATCAATAGGGAACAAGATGCTAATTTCCGAGTATGAAAATGGCCATAACTTTTTTATTACGTGAGATATGAAAGTGAATTAGGTGTCAAATTAAACTTATTTTTATGCTTTATCTGATGGGATAAATTGCAGACTTGATTTTTTAAATCTCAAAATTTTGTAACATTGCTACTATGTGGGACCTTATCAAATGCTTTCTGAATGCTTTCAAATCCAGGTTCACTACATCCACTGGCTCTCCCTTGGCCATTTTCCTAGTTACATCTTCAAAAAAGTCCAGAAGATTATCTCTTGTCTATTGTCTATCTACCCACAACCTATTCTTGCGTACGGCGTGCACAGCCTGAAGTTGTAGGTCAACTTGTTCTATTTGATCTTATTTGTGCGCGACGGGATCATTGCAGTAGTGGTAACAGGGTGGGACACGTGAAGGTTGCAATCTCCCACCCCTACCCACAACATATGCATGATCTGTGCTCTTTAGTGACTGGTGTGCAAAGAGAACTCGGGACTTTAGGCAAACAGCGCTCAAAGGAAGCTCAAATGAAGCTGTGTGTGTTTGTGGGTTAATTGGCCTCATTCCAAGTGTGCAGGCAGTGGGTGAGAAAGGGGGGTAATATAGAACTAGTTTGAACCGGAGTAGGAAGGAACTGCAGATGCTGGTTAACACTGAAGACAGATACAGAATGCTGCGAGTAACTGCAGAATGGTCTACTCCTGCACCTATTGTCTATTGTAGATTATCATTACAGTGATCTGTCGTCAAAGAAACTCAACGGAATTTATATGTATGGACCTATGCTTCAGCTCAAAATCTCTGGGGCAAAATACAATAGACAATAGGTGCAGGAGTAGGCCATTCGGCCCTTCGAGCCAGCACTGCCATTCAATGTGATCATGGCTGATCATCCCCAATCAGTACCCCGTTCCTGTCTTCTCCCCATACCCCCTGACTCTGCTATTTTTAAGAGCCCTATCTAGCTCTCTCTTGAAAGCATCCAGAGAACTGGCCTCCACCGCCCTCTGAGGCAGAGAATTCCACAGACTCACCGCTCTCTGTGAGAAAAAGTGTTTCCTCGTCTCCTTTCAAAATGGCTTACCCCTTATTCTTAAACTGTGTGTGGCCCCTGGTTCTGGACTCCCCCAACATGGGGAACATGTTTCCTGCCTCTAGCGTGTCCAAACCCTTAACAATCTTATATGTTTCAATGAGATCCCCTCTCATCCTTCTAGACTCCAGAGTGTACAAGCCCAGCCACTCCATTCTCTCAGCATACGACATACGCCACGATACCTTGTGTATCAGGAAAGAACAGTGGAAGACATCTCACAAAGCTTCTTCAAAGTGTGTATTATGAAGCCCTTGGAGTAAATAGCTGGACACCATTTATCAGTAGGATTGAACTTGTCAAAGCAACTCCGTTGAACAATGGGCTTTGTGGAGGAATGGAATTGTGACAATGAAGAACAGGACTGAGACAACACCAAATTCTTGCACTTGTCGGAGAGAGGAGACTTCATCCCATCAACCAGAGTGGGATTCATTCTCCAATTACACAGGTTGCATGCCCACTACTACAGTACAGCAGTGGCATTAAATGGCTGAAGAGGCACTTGCCACTTGGATGGATAAGGCACTCTGTTCTCTGTTAACTGTGGGGAAGCTAAATGGATCGGCCACTTTGGCCACGGTGGGACTGCTTCTTGAGAGTAACTTACTGCTGGTATTACGATATGTTATCCAAGCAAACTTCCTGAAAGAATTAACCATATAACAACCATATAACCATATAACAATTACAGCACGGAAACAGGCCATCTCGGCCCTACAAGTCCGTGCCGAACAAATTTTTTCCCCTTAGTCCCACCTGCCTGCACTCATACCATAACCCTCCATTCCCTTCTCATCCATATGCCTATCCAATTTATTTTTAAATGATACCAACGAACCTGCCTCCACCACTTCCACTGGAAGCTCATTCCACACCGCTACCACTCTCTGAGTAAAGAAGTTCCCCCTCATATTACCCCTAAACTTCTGTCCCTTAATTCTGAAGTCATGAATTCTGAAGTAATTGAAAGAAATATTCTCAATTTCCAAAGTGCCTTTGCGTGTCTTCTGAATTTTTTTTCTTTTTCAGAAATAGTCTCAATGGAGCTAGAGATTACAAGCAATGCATTACACTTAACTCTCAAGACGGAGTTGCCATGGAAACAGAGCCGAACGTGTAAGATGAGGCTGTACTCTCCAGGCATCTCTCCTCAGCTGATGAGAGCCTTTATAATGTACTACATTTGCAATGTCAGGGGGTCGGGTTTCGCTGAGAAGTCCACAGACTGACATTAAAGCCCAAGGAGTTTCTGCGATTATCTGCTCTTGTCGCCCATCTTCAAGCCCGGTGTGTTGTTCCCTGATCAAGCAGCCAGCCCCCTGTCACTGTCACCAGCACATCCAACCAGTTGCCGGATGGTTGTGGATGAACAGCCTTCTGCAGCCTCGCACATTCACTGTAGATAGGCACAAAAATCTGGAGCAACTCAGCGGGTCAGACAGCATCTCTGGACCAAAGGAACAGGGGACGTTTCGGGTCGACAGACCTTCTTCAGACACGAAACGCCACCTATTCCTTTTCTCCATAGATTCTGATTTTCAGTATTGGACACGCCAGAGGCAGGAAACATGTTCCCGATGTTGGGGGAGTCCAGAACCACCGGCCATTTAGAATGGAGACGAGAAAACACCTTTTCTCACAGAGAGTGGTGAGTCTGTGGAATTCTCTGCCTCAGAGGGCGGTAGAGGCAGGTTCTCTGGATGCTTTCAAGAGAGAGCTAGATAGGGCTCTTAAAAATAGCGGAGTCAGGGGAGAAGGCAGGAACGTGGTACTGATTCGGGATGATCAGCCATGATCACATTGAATGGCGGTGCTGGCTCGAAGGGCCGAATGGCCTACTCCTGCACCTATTGTCTGTTGTCTGTTGTCTATTGGATGACATAAACTCTGTGGAGCAATATAGAGACACCCAATTCTAACCGGAAACACGAGTCAAGTGACGTGGGCTGAAACGGGATACCGTACAGGATACTGAGTTGGATGATCAGCCATGATCATATTGAATGGCGGTGCAGGCTCGAAGGGCCGAATGGCCTACTCCTGCACCTAGTTTCTATCTTTCTATGTAAACCATCAGCAACATTATTGGCATGCGGGATGCTGAACTCCCTGATCTCATTTGCAGCTGACTGATGAGCTGCACTGGGTGGAAGCAGCAGAACCTGCCCACGAGTATGCAAATTGTGGCACGCCTCCTAAAATCTACTTCAAGCACTGATGCACTTCTTAAATCTAGTGCTCACTGGCAGCTTTTATTTTGTGCAAAACTGTTTGAAAGTATACAGCAGTGTTAATTATTTCGTCTTTTTGGTGGACACCCTGGCTGGGGAAAGAAAGGTGAAACTGTTGTCCAATATCTTACAGGGGGATTGTCAGGAACATTAGCAATCATCAAGGGTCTGTCCCACTTACGCAATTGTTTTTCGGCAACTTGCCGGCACCCGTCATAGTCGCTGCAGGTCGGCGAAATTTTTCAACATGTTGAAAATCCAGCGGTGATCAGAAATAGGCACGACTCTTTGGGCGACTACTCACGACCATACGGGCGACAATGTCACGGGGTGAACAACTTCTAATCTTGTGTGTGGACTCGACAAGAAGGTCCATTTGGGAATCTTTGCTAATTGAATATGCTGAAGACTGCTGCTGCGGTTGAAAATGTGTTCAAATGCTCATGCAGTATGTTTGGAGGGATGGCATAACATAGAAATTAGGTGCAGGAGTGGACCATTCGGCCCTTCGAGCCTGCACTGCCATTCAATATGATCATGGCTGATCATCCAACTCAGTATCCCGTACCTGCCTTCTCTCCATACCCCCTGATCCCCTTTAGCCACAAGGGCCACATCTAACTCCCTCTTAAATATAGCCAATGAACTGTGGCCTCAACTATCCTCTGTGGCAGAGAGTTCCAGAGATTCACCACTCTCTGTGTGAAAAAAGTTCTTCTCATCTCGGTAAGTTCTTCTCATCTCATCTCATAAGGTGGGAAAGTAGAAAGATTCTGCCTAATGTGGAGGGGAATTAAAGTGGAGGCGAATAAAATGGGGGCATTTACGATACTTTTAATTATGCACAGGAAGATTCCACACATGAAGGGAAATGGGTCAGAGGAGATAATCATCTTCAGCACAGACATTGTGGGCTGAAGGGCCAGTACTGTTCCATATTTTTAACTTTTCTCATAAGGTAAGATTTAACATTAGTTAAATGGGGAATGGCTTTGATCTTAAGCTGAATTCTACTTGAATGACCATTTTTGTATAACAGGGCGCCTGCTAAAATCATTGCACATAGCTGCTGGATAAGGAATTTTGATCCCTGTCATATTTAAAATGGATGGTACCTGCCAGGTTATTTTCTGGCTCTAATTCATTGTTGGTTGGAGAAATATTCAGTACTTATTTTAAATCTTCCATTGACAGCAATGAGGTGGGTGGATGGTTAAAATAACTGCTCCCGGTACTAATTTAAAAGAAGACATACACAGAGAATCGTTAATGTATATGAATTATGATCCTATAATGCATCTGAGCATTCATGTGATCTTATCAGCGAGTTCAGTGGTAGACGCAGCCCAGAACATCACACAAACCAACCTCCCTTCCATTGACTCCATCTACACCTCACGCTGCCTCGGCAAGGCCAGCAACATCATCAAGGACCAGTCGCACCCCGGCCACTCCCTCATCTCCCCTCTTCCATCCGGCAAAAGGGATAGAAGTGTGAAAACGCACGCACACCTCCAGATTCAGGGACAGTTTCTTCCCGGCTGTTATCAGGTAACTGAACCATCCTACCACAACCAGAGAGCAATGCTGAACTACTATCTACCTCATTGGTGACACCCGGACTATCTTCGATCGGACTTTACTGGCTTTACCTTGCACTAAACGTTATTCCCTTGTCACGTGTCTTTATACCGTGAATGGCTTGATTGAAATCATGTGTTGTCTTTCTGCTGACAGGTTAGCACGCAACAAAAAGCTTTTCACTGTACCTCGGTGCACGTGACAATAAACTAAACTGAACTGATGGAAAACCCAGTTACACAGGGTCCATTGGATGCTCAATGCCGCTACAACTCTATGTGAAAGAGGACTGCAATAATGAATTGGATCAGTAGATTGGTCTGGTGCTTGGCTTGCAGGAGAGTCTCACCTTCTGGACTGCTTCATTCCCACATCTCCTGTCTTTTCAGTTTCAGGATTCAGCAATATTGCAGCTGAATATTTCTAGACTCACGCCAATGGATGAATAGTAAGACCAAGAGGAGCAGCAGCTTCAAGACCTGAAGACCTGAAGTTCAATGCTTGGACGTCAATGTTGGTACAAGGGGTGAAGGTGAGAAGAGTCACAATCGTGGAAAACTAACTCTTTATAGAAAGAGGGTGATGAGTGGGTAATCTATCAAGGAATTGAAGAATCCTCTACTCCCCTCTCCTCTGTTCCCTCTCCCTCTCCCCGCCCCCTCACCTCTCCTCTCCCTCACCTCTCCCCTCCCCCTCACCTCTCCTCACCTCTCTTCATCTACTCTCCACATCTCTCTTTTCTTCCCCTCCACTCAAGGAATGGAAGAATCGAGTTTTGGAGAAATCTAAAGGAAGAAGACATTAAAGACTCTTTGGGACTCAGGGGATCAGGCAGCATCGGTGGAGGGACTCTTCTTCAGATCTGCTGAGTTCCCCCTGCACTGTATGCTTTGCACAAGATTCCAGCATCTGCAGCTCTGTGTGTGTACACAATCTCCCACCTAGTTGTGGTCCAGTTCAGAACCCAGTGTAGAGGCAAACAGGATTCATAATGGCTGTGGAACTAGTACTTAGTGTTCAACAAAACAGTCAACAAATAACGTTTGTGTTTGCTGCAGGATTGGCGGTGAGCAGAGATTGACAATACTCATTAATTTTGTCCAATGTTGAGCAAGGAATGATTGGGAGGAGCTCAGATGCTGATGAAAATATTATCTAAACGTTGGCCGATTGGGAAAGGGGGAGATGCAGCGAGACCTGGGTGTCATGGTACACCAGTCATTGAAGGTAGGCATGCAGGTGCAGCAGGCAGTAAAGAAAGCGAATGGTATGTTGGCTTTCATAGCAAGAGGATTTGAGTATAGGAGCAGGGAGGTTCTACTGCAGTTGTACAGGGTCTTGGTGAGACCACACCTGGAGTATTGCGTGCAGTTTTGGTCTCCAAATCTGAGGAAGGACATTATTGCCATAGAGGGAGTGCAGAGAAGGTTCACCAGACTGATTCCTGGGATGTCAGGACTATCTTATGAAGAAAGACTGGATAGACTTGGTTTATACTCTCTAGAATTTAGGAGATTGAGAGGGGATCTTATAGAAACTTACAAAATTCTTAAGGGGTTGGACAGGCTAGATGCAGGAAGATTGTTCCCGATGTTGGGGAAGTCCAGGACAAGGGGTCACAGCTTAAGGATAAGGGGGAAATCCTTTAAAACCGAGGTGAGGAGAACTTTTTTCAAACAGAGAGTGGTGAATCTCTGGAATCTCTGCCACAGAGGGTAGTTGAGGCCAGTTCATTGGCTATATTTAAGAGGGAGTTAGATGTGGCCCTTGTGGCCAAGGGGATCAGAGGGTATGGAGAGAAGGCAGGTACGGGATACTGAGTTGGATGATCAGCCATGATCATATTAAATGGCGGTGCAGGCTCGAAGGGCCGAATGGCCTACTCCTGCACCTAATTTCTATGTTTCTATGTTTCTATGAAAAGAAACAGAGGAACCTCATTTGATTAGAAATTAAGATAACAAGGAACTATGCTGAATATTTCTTCTCCTTTAGAACGTCTGAGCTTGGCGAGTGTGAATGGTGTTGGAAAGAGGGTTTTGAGTAAGGAATAGATAGAAGTCTGTTTTTAACAAGAAGAATCACTGGAACACAAATAAACTACGGAGTAATGCCCACGAGCTTTCCCACTGTAGTTGCTTATCTTTCATCCATTCATTATCAGATACAACTGTTAGTGAGTTGTGCAAGTCGGCTTATTCTACTTAATCAACTGGAGCCTAAACCCATTGCAGGCATGGCCACTGTCATTTGAAGTGACCTTATGAGTTGATCAACAACAACATTTTGATAAGACACAAAATGCTGGAGTAACTCAGCGGGACAGGCCGCATCTCTGACTTCGTCAGTCTGAAGAAGGGTCTCGGCCCAAAACGTCACCCATTTCCTCCTCTCCAAAGATGCTGCCTGTGCCGCTGAGTTATTCCAGCATTTTGTGTCTACGCTCGGTGTAAACCAGCATCTGCAGTTCCATCCCATACATTTGGTCCAACTCCATTTTGCTGGAGACTTGAGTCAGGTACAAGTGATCGGACAAAGACCTTTGTTACAGACACAGGCAGAGCAGAGGTGAGATGGAGAATGTCAACTAACTAACCTTACAGCTCACAACAGTTTCATTGCTGCAACAGAGAAAGCGTGTAGTTGAGCAGCTTCTTCCCTGCTTCTGTCACACTACTCAACAATGTACCTCGGTGACTGCCAATCACCCCCCCCCCCCCGGACACTCCTCCCACAGGAAAAACACTATGACTGTATGCATGTAAATAGATTTATTTATTGCTCATATTCTTTGTGGCTCTTCCAGGGAGATGCTAACTACATTTTGTTGTCTCTGTACACTGTACACCTATTGTACACTGACAATGACAATTAAAGTTGAATCTGAATCTGAATCTGAATCTAATAAAAAAAGTCAAGGGTTTAGAACATAATTGCTGATTGGCACAGGACAAAGTGAGCCCACGGATGTTTTTCCCCGATAGTATCGACTGAAACGCACAATTATAAACTATATTTAGCATTCCCCCACAGCACCCTGGTCCAATCTTACATCACTCCTACTAATGGCCCCATTGAGCGGGGCATCTCTCTGTAGTGACTGGACGGTGTTCACTGTTCACACTGCACTCTCTTCAACAATGGACAGGTGGTTACTTACCCCCAATCAGTCTACAAGCATGATCCGGCTCGCTTCTTGTTTTACTACTGGAGGTCAACCACAGTCAATAATGATGGGATTTGATAATTATAGGATTATTGATCAGGTTACACGGCCACCAGTTAGAGGAATCATGATCGGTCAAAAGAAGGCAGCAGCTATTCGCCAAAGAGTAAAGGGCCTGTCCCACTTACGTGTCCTTGGCACGCAAATTATGCGACCTCGTGGTTGCATTGAGGCGCACGGGCATCAGATGGCCGCGCGGGGCCGGTCCCACTTAGAAGCGCGGAGGGGTATGTAGTTGTGCGCGACATCGCACGGGGCTCCGAAATTTTTGTCGTGAACGAAATCTTCACGCACCAACGGCCTGTCGCGGAACTGACGGCCAAAGTGGGACAGGCCCACGACCTTGGCGCGACACAACGTCTCGCCTCCAACAGCAGCAGGAGCAGGCAAACGATCGCCGAGCTCGGCCTGGGGCTCACGGCCATTGCAGTCCGGATCTGCCCCCACTTCTACTTTCATTTTTTCACACAGAGAGTGGTGAATCTGTGGAATTCTCTGCCACAGAGGGTAGTTGAGGCCAGTTCATTGGCTATATTTAAGAGGGAGTTAGATGTGGCCCTTGTGCTAAAGGGATCAAGGGGTATGGAGAGAAGGCAGGTACAGGATACTGAGTTGGATGATCAGCCATGATCATATTGAATGGCGGTGCAGGCTCGAAGGGCCGAATGGCCTCTACTCCTGCACCTATATCCTATGTTTCTATGTCTATGTTACTCCCAGAGTGGGGCCAAGGAAATTGAAGATAGACACAAAATGCTGGTGTAACTCAGCAGGACCGGCAGCATCTCTGGAGAGAAGCAATGGGTGACGTTTCGGGTCAAGACCCTTCTTTTCAGACTGAAGAAGAGTCTCGACCCGAAACATCACCTATTCCTTCGCTCCATAGATGCTGCCGGTCCCACTGAGTTTCTCCAGCATTTTCGTCTACATTCTACACCCAAAAGTCATACATGAATGGGATAATTTTTTAAAACATACTGAAAATCTCTATATCTCTCGTTTCCCTTATCCCTAACCAGTCTGAAGAAGGGTCTCGACCCGAAACGTCACCCATTCCCCCTCTCCAGAGATGCTGCCTGTCCTGCTGAGTTATGCCAATCTTCCATTTAATAGAACTATTAATTGCTTGTGGTTAGATGGATACAAAAAGCTAGAGTAACTCAGCGGGTCAGACAGCGTCTCTGGAGAAAAGGAATAGGTGATGTTTCGGGTCAAGACCCTTCTTCAGTCTGAAGAAGCATTTGAGACCAGCATCTGCCGTTCCTTCTTACAACTTATTTGTGGTTGTTGGGAAGGAGGTTGAGTTATGGAGAAATGCTGTTCTTTATTTGGAGAACATGGCAGCTCCACAGGTGAATCGAGGAGTCAGAGTCATACAGTATGGAAACGTGGCTCTTCATCCCAATTCGTCCAGGCCGACCACGATGCCCAATCTACACGTCCCATTTGCCCGTGCTTGGCCCATATCCCTCTAAACCTTGCAATAGACAATAGACAATAGGTGCAGGAGTAGGCCATTCAGCCCTTCGAGCCAGCACCGCCATTCGACGTGATCATGGCTGATCATCCCCAATCAGTACCCCGTTCCTGCCTTCTCCCCATATCCCCTGACTCCGCTATTTTTAAGAGCCATATCTAGCTCTCTCTTGAAAGCATCCAGAGAACCCGCCTCCACTGCCCTCTGCGGCAGAGAATTCCACACTCACCACTCTCTGTTTTTCCTCAACTGCGTTCTAAATGGCTTATCCCTTATTCTTAAACTGTGGCCCCTGGTTCTGGCCTCCCCCGACATCGGGAACATGTTTCCTGCCTCAAATACCGGGCAGAAATTTGCTTTAAGAAGGCGCAGTGAGGCTTTAGTTGTGAATCGCTATCATTAGTGTGTGTGTCAGTCTCTGAAACAAGCGGATGCAGATTGAAGGAGAGATCGCATCCCCAGCAACACAGCAGACTGGAGCATCGAGGAACTTTCAGCAGCTCTTTTGAGAAAAGTGCCGCAGAGTCCATGAGCGTGCAGGAGGAAGATGGCAGGTTAGGCAGCATCAGTGGGGGGGAATGGACCGATGACATTTCAAGTCGGGAGCCGTCTACAGACTGTTGCAAAGTCCATGTTCACCTGCCCACAGATTCCTGGGCTAGTGGTACCTTAGCTGCTCCAGACAGATTTAATTCTGTCAAATAGCTTTGTTAAAGATGTTGATGATTAATTATAAAAAGCTCCCGTGTGGGGGTGGAGACACTGACTTACTGCTCCCTCTGGCAGGTGTAGATGTGATCAGGAGCAGGAAATAATATAGCCCTGTCCCACGGTACAAGTTCATTCCTCAAGAGCTCTCCCGAGTTTTAAAAAAATCAAACTCGTGGTAAGCACGGAGAATGAACGTAGCGGGTACGTCGGAGCTCGGGGACGTCTCTTAGCGCTAACGGCAGGTACTCGGGAAGACTCGCTAACGGCAGGCAAGCACGGGAAGACTGGTGAAGATTTTTCAACATGATGAAAAATGTCCACGAGAGCCCCGAGTACCGACGAGTGGCCATTGGGACGACAGATGGCACAATGGGCTAAGTGTTCGGCTGGCGACCGGAAGGTAGCCGGTTCGAATCCCGCCTGGAGTGCATACTGTCGTTGTGTCCTTGGGGCAAGACACTTCACCCACCTTTGCCTGTGTGTAAAATGTAATGTAATTATGTGAAGCACTTTGGGGTCAATGCAAGTTGACTGAAAATGTGCTATATAAATAAGATTATTATTATTATTATTACCGTAAATCTCCGAGTTCGAATCAGGGGAAACTCGGGAGAACTCTTGGAATTAACTCGTACCGTGGGACAGGGGTTTTTAGACAATAGGATTCAATTGGACACAAAGCACAGATGTGTTGCTTCAGGCTGTGGGGATGCAGAGGTTTGTTCACCTCGTGCAACAGGAGGGGCCCCACAAAGAGCTGGCTACGTGGTCTGGGAACAGATATCACGGAATGACAATTAAAACCGTGAACTCGCATGTGTGTCCTGCAGCCACTTGGTGGCAGCAGTTTTCATCAAGACGACAACCCTTGTGTTAATAGTTAATTTATTTTCCAGTTGTACAGAGATACAGTGTTCTGCATGCTATCCAGGTAAAACATACTATTCACGAGTACGATAGATTGTGTCCTGAGGCAGCACGCAGAGAGTCCCCACGTTCCGGCGTCATCTTGCAATTCCCGACAACACAGTCCGAGGTGGACAAAAATGCTGGAGAAACTCAGCGGGTGCAGCAGCATCTATGGAGCGAAGGAAATAGGCAACGTTTCGGGCCGAAACCCGGAAGGGTTTCGGCCCGAAACGTTGCCTATTTCCTTCAGGGTTTCGGCCCGAAAAGTTGCCTATTTCCTTCAGGGTTTCTGCCCGAAACGTTGCCTATTTCCTTCAGGGTTTCGGCCCGAAACGTTGCCTATTTCCTTCAGGGTTTCGGCCCGAAAAGTTGCCTATTTCCTTCAGGGTTTCGGCCCGAAACATTGCCTATTTCCTTCAGGGTTTCAGCACGAAACATTGCGGCCCGAAACGTTGCCTATTTCCTTCAGGGTTTCGGCCCGAAACGTTGCCTATTTCCTTCAGGGTTTCGGCCCGAAAACGTTGCCTATTTCCTTCAGGGTTTCGGCCCGAAACGTTGCCTTTTTCTCCAGGATTTCAGCCCGAAACGTTGCCTGTATTTCCTTCGCTCCATAGATGCTGCTGCACCCGCTGAGTTTCTCCAGCACTTTTGTCTACCTTTGATTTTCCAGCATCTGCAGTTCCTTCTTAAAACTCTCAACAGTCTGATCTTGGCCCAAGGAGATGTATGCAATGTCTTATTTTCTCACTTGAAGGCCCGGTGTCCTGGCGGCACTGGAGCTCGGCCTGGCCCAGCGCGATGCCCTCGGCCCCTTCCACACGTGTAGCTGTATCTCTGTTCCATCCCGTACACTTCTTCTCCGCCGGGGTCCCTGCAAGCTCGCCGTCTTCATCACAAATATTCTTTTAGCACCATGAATTCTCACAACACAAGCATCCCATCTGCCAAAGCCTCCAATCTACAATAATACAAACAGAAACTGCTGTAAATACTCAACAGGGTTAGGCAGCATATGTGCAAAGAGAAACAGAATTATCATTCCAGGTTTGGGCAACGTTTCAGGTCAGGACCCTTCAGTAGACTGAATAAGGATCTCAACCCAAAACGTCGCAAATCCATGTTCTCCAGAGATGCTGCCTGACCCGCTGAGTTACTCCAGCACTCTGTGTCAATAGGCAATAGACAATAGGTGCAGGAGGAGGCCATTTGGCCCTTCGAGCCAGCACCGCCATTCAATGTGATCATGGCTGATCATCCCCAATCAGTACCCCGTTCCTGCCTTCTCCCCATATCCCCTGACTCCGCTATTTTTAAGAGCCCTATCTAGCTCTCTCTTGAAAGCATCCAGAGAACCTGCGTCCACCGCCCTCTGAGGCAGAGAATTCCACAGACTCACCACTCTCTGTGAGAAAAAGTGTTTCCTCGTCTCCGTTCTAAATGGCTTACTCCTTATTCTTAAACTGTGTGTGGCCCCTGGTTCTGGACTCCCCCATCATCGGGAACATGTTTCCTGCCTCTAGCGTGTCCAAGCCCTTAACAATCTTATATGTTTCAATGAGATAACCTCTCATCCTTCTAAACTCCAGAGTGTACAAGCCCAGCCGCTCCATTCTCTCAGCAAATGACAGTCCCGCCATCCCGGGAATTAACCTTGTAAACCTGTGCTGCACTCCCTCAATGTCTTATTTTTGGTAAACCACTAACAGCAGGTGTCAATCAATGCCTCTTCCTTGTGTTTATCATTCCCATTGACAACCTTTTTGCGACCATAAATGTCAGCTATATTTCTTTCTCCACATTTGCTGCTTAACCTGCTGAATATTCCCAACGTTTTCTATTCTCCATCTCATGATGCCAGCGTTGCAGTTCTTTCTTTCCAATCTACAGTTGTCCTGAGCAAAAGGGAACATTTCCCCTCTTAATTGACCCATATACTGGAGGCCTTTTTAATACTAGGGGCAGGGAGCTTCGCTGATAGGCTGCATGTTGGCTAGGGCTGTGTGATCCCAAGAGAGATGGGGTCTCGGGATCACACTGCCCCTAGCGAACAGATAGACAATAGACAATAGGTGCAGGAGTAGGCCATTCGGCCCTTCGAGCCAGCACCGCCATTTAATGTGATCATGGCTGATCATCTCCAATCAGTACCCCGTTCCTACCTTCTCCCCATATCCCCTGACTCCACTATTTTTAAGAGCCCTATATAGCTCTCCCTTGAAAGCATCCAGAGAACCGGCCTCCACTGCCCTGTGAGGCAGAGAATTCTACACTCACCACACAGATTTTAGGATTACCCTGTCCTTAGCCAACAGGCAGCCTATCAGGGAAGCACCCAGCCCGAGGTCATCTGTGGCCATCCCTGGTTGGCCCTGCAGATCCCCCTCCTCCCCCTACAATCGATCCGAAGATGGATCCCAACCCCAAAAGGTCACCTATCCATTTTCTCCAGAGATGCAGCCTGAGTTACTCCAGCATCTATATAACCATATAACAATTACAGCACGGAAACAGGCCATCTCGGCCCTACAAGTCCGTGCCAAACAACTTTTTTTCCCTTAGTCCCACCTGCCTGCACTCATACCATAACCCTCCATTCCCTTCTCATCCATATGCCTATCCAATTTATTTTTAAATGATACCAATGAACCTGCCTCCACCACTTCCACTGGAAGCTCATTCCACACCGCTACCACTCTCTGAGTAAAGAAGTTCCCCCTCATGTTACCCCTAAACTTCTGTCCCTTAATTCTGAAGTCATGTCCTCTTGTTTGAATCTTCCCTATTCTCAAAGGGAAAAGCTTGTCCACATCAACTCTGTCTATCCCTCTCATCATTTTAAAGACCTCTATCAAGTCCCCCCTTAACCTTCTGCGCTCCAGAGAATAAAGACCTAACTTATTCAACCTATCTCTGTAACTTAGTTGTTGAAACCCAGGCAACATTCTAGTAAATCTTGTATCCATCTTTGGTATCAACCAGCATCTGCAGCTTTTTTTATTACAGGAATATACACATCCTGTCAATAAACCCGCCCTCTTCGTTCGTGAGATCAGAGATATTCATCTCACAAGATCTATACAGACGTCAAGAGGGAGGACAGTCGACACTAATGAACATAAGTTAGGAAATGTTGGGAACAGCAAATAGAGAGAGAACATAAGCAGTCACTGCATAACGAGCAAGTTCACCACAAACTGAAGGCAGATCTCAGATTTACATTCCCATTATTTGCTGTAGAGCTCCCACACATCACTCCGTTGCTGCCCTACATCAACGTTGCCCCACACTGGAATGAAAAGTGTTTCTCCTCAATGTCCAAATGGAGTCCGTCAAAAGCCAGTGAATCATGGATATTAATGCCTGATATCACAGCCACCATAATCATGTCTTTATTCTATTCCGCTTGGGTAGTTTGCACCCCAGCGGTATGAACATTGACCTCCAATTTCAGGTAGTCCTTGCTTTCTCCCTCTTTCCCCTCCCCTTCCCAGCTCTCCCACAGCCCACTGTCTCCGCCTCTTCCTTTCATCTTCCCGTCCCACCCCCACATCAGTCTGAAGAAGGGTCTCGACCCGAAACGTCACCTATTCCTTCGCTCCGTAGATGCTGCCTCACCCGCTGAGTTTCTCCAGCATTTTTGTCTACCTTCGATTTTTCCAGCATCTGCAGTTTTTTCTTAAACATGTCATTATTCTACAGCAGTTTGTTGTCATTGTGTGCCCTTACAGAATATCAAAGGGTGGCCTTTGCGTAAGAATGGCCAAGCACTAATGGCCCATTGGCACCAACCCAAAGCCCTTTGGCCTGTGCACCGTATATTACTATGTTGCCACACAAAGGCTGAACAAACTGAACAGTGAAGAAAGCGAATGGTATGTTAGCTTTCATAGCAAAAGGATTTGAGTATAGGAGCAGGGAGGTTCTACTGCAGTTGTACAGGGTCTTGGTGAGACCACACCTGGAGTATTGCGTACAGTTTTGGTCTCCAAATCTGAGGAAGGACATTATTGCCATAGAGGGAGTGCAGAGAAGGTTCACCAGACTGATTCCTGGGATGTCAGGACTGTCTTATGAAGAAAGAATGGATAGACTTGGTTTATACCCTCTAGAATTTAGAAGATTGAGAGGGGATCTTATAGAAACGTACAAAATTCTTAAGGGGTTGGACAGGCTAGATGCAGGAAGATTGCACCCGATGTTGGGGAAGTCCAGGACAAGGGGTCACAGCTTAAGGATAAGGGGGAAATCCTTTAAAACCGAGATGAGAAGAACTTTTTTCACACAGAGAGTGGTGAATCTCTGGCACTCTCTGCCGCAGAGGGTAGTCGAGGCCAGTTCATTGGCTATATTTAAGAGGGAGTTAGATGTGGCCCTTGTGGCTAAGGGGATCAGTGGGTATGGAGAGAAGGCAGGTACGGGATACTGAGTTGGATGATCAGCCATGATCATATTGCATGGCGGTGCAGGCTCGAAGGGCCGAATGGCCTCTACTCCTGCACCTAATTTCTATGTTTCTATGTAACTATAACCTCAACATGGAATTCTCCAATTTTAGGTAAGTAAACAACATCCCTCCATCCACTCCCCCCCCCCTCCCATTCCCTTCTTGTGTCCCACCTAGATGCATTTCTCCCACCCCCTGTCCTGTGCTCCCTTACACCCATATCCCATCCTGTTGCATCACATTTCCCACCTCTTCTCTCTGTGTTTCACACTCGTCTTTGTCCCATCGGTGATCTTTGTCCACCTGCATCCACCTATCAGTCGCCCGGTTTTGTCCACCCCCTCCATCTTTTACAACTTTCTCCCCCAACTACAATCAGTTGTGAAGAAGAGCCCACCCCAGTACGTCACCTGTCCTTGTTTTCCACAGAGGCTGCATGACCCGCCGAGTTACTCCAGCATTTTGTGTCATTTTCAGTGGGATATGCCTCTAAAATGACCTTTACTGACATTGACCTCAGGAATGTTCATTGAAGTCTTTGCTACACTGCCCTCAGGGTTCACTTCTATCATTGTTTACTTTAGACATTAGAGATACAGCAAGGAAACAAGCCCTTTGGCCCACCAAGTTGGTGCCAACCAGCATGCATCCAGTACATTAACGCTGTCCGACACATTAGTTCAGTCCAGTTCAGTTTAGTTTAGTTTAGTTTATTGTCATGTACAGTGAAAAGCATTTGTTGCGTGTTAAACAGTCAGCGGAAAGACAATACGTGATTACAATCGAGCCATTCACAATGTTCAGAGACATGATAAGGGACTAATTACAATGTTACCAAAGCCAATGGACCTACAAATCTGCATGTCTTTGGAATGTGGGAGGAAACCGGAGCTCCCGGAGTAGCGTGGGTTCACAAGATTAATTCCCAGGATGGCGGGACTATCATATGCTGAGAGAATGGAGCGGCTGGGCTTGTATACTCTGGAATTTAGAAGGGTGAGGGGGGATCTTATTGAAACATATAAGATTATTCAGGGTTTGGACACGCTGGAGGCAGGAAACATGTTCCCAATATTGGGGAAGTCCAGAAACAGGGGCCACAGTTTAAGAATAAGGGGTAAGCCCTTTAGAACGGAAAGGAAACACTTTTTCACACAGAGAGTTGTGAGTCTGTGGGATTCAATGCCTCAGAGGGCGGTGGAGGCCGGTTCTCTGGATACTTTTAAGAGAGAACTAGATAGGGCTCTTAAAGATAGTGGAGTCAGGGGATATGGGGAGAAGGCAGGAACGAGGTACTGATTGGGGATGATCAGCCATGATCACATTGAATGGCGGTGCTGGCTCGAAGGGCCGAATGACCTACTCCTGCACCTATTGTCTATTGCCTATGTTGATACGGTCATTCGTCAGACAGTAGGAAACCTGGGTCTCGAAAGCCACTCTACCGTTACATAAGCTCGTCAAACCAGCAGGCTGAGAGGTCTCTGACGTGCTCAAGATACAAGATACAAGATACATTTATTTGTCACATGTGCCAGTTGGCTCAGTGAAATGTATTCACCATACAGCCATACAGTAAAAATAAGAGAACACAACATAGAGATGATAGAATTCAACATAAAAGCGACAGATGGCAGCACAATGGGCTAAGTGGCTGGCTACCGGAAGCCGAATCCCCGCTTGAATAGGCCATACGTCGTTGTGTCAGGGGCGAAACCTGAAATGAAATAGGCAAATGTTTAAAAATGTGCTATATAAATAAGCCCCCACACAGAAATCCTGTGAAGGCAAAAGTAGGCAACACCCATGTTTGGGGCCTCCCCGAGGCCCGAAACCCGCTGAAATTGTTGTTCAATCTCCTGGGGGGCAAAATGAACAGCACCTTTATTCCGCTTGGGGAGTCTGCATCCTGGGGGCATGAACATTGAATTCTCCCAATTTTGTTAGTCCTTGCTGTTTCCCCTTCCTCAGCCCCCCTGACGCCCTTTCCCTTCTGAAGAAGGGTTTCGGCCCGAAACGTTGCCTATTTCCTTCGCTCCATAGATGCTGCTGCACCCGCTGAGTTTCTCCAGCTTTTTTTGTGTACCTGGGGAATTAACATAATGCCCTCTCCAAATCGGTTTGTGCTGTAAACGACAAAGATGTATCAAGGATCATACTCAGAATTAAAGCCTCGGAATTAAAGGGCGCTCTTTTAGAAAGGAGGTGAGGAGGAACTTCTTTAATCAGAGGCTAGTTAATCTGTGGAACTCATTGCCACAGAAGGCCGTGGAGGCCAAGACAAATTCTTGTTTAGAACGGGTGGTCAAGGATTATGGGGAGAAGGTGGGTTAAATGGGATTAGGTGGCAGAGATCAGCCAAGATTAATGGCGGGGTAGACTCGATGGCCGAATGGCCTTATTACACCAGCGCACTTAACATTGGGATGCAGGCAAGCTCTCGCCAGATTTTCGAGTTCTACCTGATCTTCAACGCTCCCCACTTCTTCTGCAGCATTAGAAACCAACCATGTGAACTGAGTCTGTGCTGTAACTAATGGCAGAGGGTCCTCAGTATCGGGGTTGCGTGCTGCAGGAAGTCGTTGAAGTGAACGAGCTGGCGCCTTGCCTGCATCGCAATGAATGCGCTGGTGTTAATCGCCAATCATAATCGTGGCTGTTGCTTTCAGGTGATTTGCCCAAGTCACTGATCATACAGAGATTTGGAAAAGGAAAAACTGACATATGAGCAAACTGAATGCTGCACTGACTGGCTGACATTTTAAATTTCGTTGTACATGGTTCATGTTACAATGACAATAAAGAAACTATTCTATTCTATTCTAAACTGAATTCTCTCAGCTGCTGGTAGACAAAAGTGCTGGAGAAACTCAGCCGGGTGCAGCAGCATCTCTGGAGCGAAGGAAATAGGCAACGTTTCGGGCCGAAACCCGGAAGGGTTTCGGCCCAAAACGTTGCCTATTTCCTTCAGGATTTCGGGCCTTAAACATTGCCTATTTCCTTCAGGGTTTCGGCCCAAAACGTTGCCTATTTTCTTCGGGGTTTCGGCCCGAAACGTTGCCTATTTTCTTCGGGGTTTCGGCCCGAAACGTTGCCTATTTCCTTCAGGGTTTCGGCCTGAAACGTTGCCTATTTCCTTCAGGGTTTCGGCCCGAAAACGTTGCCTATTTCCTTCAGCACTTTTGTCTACCTTCGATTTTCCAGCAACTGCAGTTCCTTCTTAAACACCTCTCAGCTGCTGGTTTGCCTTATGTCAAGTGCTCACCTTCCACTGGACGAATGATATCCATAGCCAATAGACAATAGGTGCAGGAGTAGGCCATTCGGCCCCTCGTGCCAGCATCGCCATTGAATGTGATCATGGTTGATCATCCACAATCACTACCCCTTTCCTGCCTTCTCTCCATATCTCCTGGCTCCGCTATCTTTAAGTGCCCTATCTAGCTCTCTCTTGAAACTATCTAGAGAGCCAGCCTCCACCCCCCCCTCTGAGGCAGAGAATTCCACAGACTCACAACCCTCTCTTTGTGAAAAAGTGTTTCCTCGTCTCCGTTCTAAATGGCCTAGCCCTTATTTTTTAACTGTGGCCCCTGGTTCTGGACTCCCCCAACGTCGGGAACATGTTTCCTGCCTCTAGCGTGTCCAAACCCTTAATAATCTTACATATTTCAATATGATGCCCTCTCATCCTTCTACTTTTAAAAAGATGCCCAATCTGCTGTTTCATCCGCACACCAAAAGCAAGTTTCAAGGTAATTTGTTTCCACCCATTGAGAACTCTGTGGGTGAAGACGGCAGAATGTACGATTGGCTCTTTGCCTCTACACTGTGATGTTGCATTATATCGACAGATTACCTCAAATAATTCCATGCCTTCCACATTTATTTTACTTTCCCAGCAGCCAATAACAATAAAATAAAACAATATTCCCACCTAAATCACCACTAAAATTCTTATTTTTAAATCAATTCTCAAGTGCATTACCTGCCGACATCTGTTGCTCTCTGTGCATTAGTAGCATGGCAGAACACTGTCAAGATTTCTCCATGGTGAGCAAGCTGCATTGTCATGAGCAGAAAGCGTCTCAAGATGTCGACCTGTTTTAATTATAGATTGTAACGAGCAGTGCTCAATCAAGCCCACAAAACTGATTTTGATGGTGCACCTAATTCTGAGAAATCACATGAGTCCAAACACATGGCACATGGAGTCACAATGAGCTGCAAATGCTAGTTCACACAAACAAATGGTACCATATTAAATGAGGCATCTAAGGTAGACAAAAACTCAGCGGGTGAGGCAGCATCTATGGAGTGAAGGAATAGGTGACATTTCGGGTCGCGACCCTTCTTGACCATTCTTCATCGACTGACCCACAACATTCGGGCAATTGGCAGCGGTTCCTGTTAATCGTAGCTTGCAGCATTTACTGGGCCCAAGTCTGCGAGACACACTCTCCCAAACCGGCAACGCCATGCATGTTAGCAGCCATGCGATCATGGACAGGTACGTACAGCACCGAGGCTGCAAGTTATTTAGCTTTAAGGTGGACACAAAATGTTGGAGTAACTCAGTAGGTGACTCAGCAGCTCAGTAACTGAGTTACTGAGTTACTTGCTGCAGTAATGCCCCTGTTCCACTTAGGAAACCTGAACGGAAACCTCTGGAGACTTTGCGCCCCACCCTAGGTTTCCGTGCGGTTCCCGGAGGTTTTTGTCAGTCTCCCTACCTGCTTCCACTACCTGCAACCTCCGGCAACCACCTGCAACCTCCGGGAACCGCACGGAAACCTTGAGTGGGGCGCAAAGTCTCCAGAGGTTTCCGTTCAGGTTTCCCAAGTGGGACAGGGGCATTAGCTCAGCAGGTGAGGCAGCATCTCTGGAGAGAAGTAATGGGGAACTCATTGGAATTCATTCTCTCCAGAGATGCTGCCTCACCTGCTGAGTTACTCCAGCATTTTGTGTCTACCTTCGATTTTACTAGGATCTGCAGTTCTTTCTTAGACACTTTCCTCCTTCTCGACCCGAAAAGTTGCCTATTCCTTCGCTCCACAGATTCTGCCTCACCCGCTGAGTTACTCCAGCATTTTCGTTTACTTTCGATTTTTCCTGCATCTGCAGTTCTTTCTTAAACAAATGAGGCATCTTGGTCAGCATGGACAAATAGTGCCAAAGTTACTTACAACCCAGTAGTATGTATATCGATTTCTCTAACTACAACTCACCCCTGCATTCCCTCCCACCCAAGTCGCACCAGCTTCTTGTTCTCACCCAGCAAACAGCTAACAATGGACTGTTTCCTTCATCATTGTTACATTGTGGCATATCTTTTATTCATTTGTTCTATATCTCTCTCTCTCTACATTCCCATCTATATCTCCTCTATCCTTGTCCCCTGACTCTCGGTCTGAAGAAGGGGTCTCGACCAAAAACGTCACCCATTGCTTCTCTCCAGAGATGCTGCTGCCTTTCCCACTGAGTTACTCCAGCATTTTGCGTGTATCTTCGGATCAAACCAGCATCTGCAGTTCCTTCCTGCACATTGGGCCGTTGGGGGCCTGTTTCCACCCTGCTTGAAGCTATAAGTCCTCAACAGAAGTTTCACCAACTCCTGGAATGAACTCTGCTGTTGTCGAACTATCCATTGTGGTTGAGGATGATGGTGTTTTTGTTATATGGACTCTCAGGTGGTTTATGAGTCCAATCCTGGCTCTGCAGCTCACAGAGGAAGATGCCTGTGCGTGTGTGTGTGTGTGTGTGTTTAATGTGTACTTGTTGTTGCGCTCCATTCTCATTCCAATGGCAAGGGAACCAAGACGATTGGAGCTGATAGATCTGTTGCAGCCTTCATCCGCCTTCACAGCCGTTGAGTTCAAGATAACTTTATCTGCATGGCCTGGTCCGCCGTTGAGGTCTTGTAGGTTGGATCGTTCTCAGTTTAGATCCTCATCCTCGACCTTACCGCCACGGGTAGCCCTACCGGAAGCTAGTGCTTCCGAAGGCATCACTCTCGGTATCACGGGGACACGCAAGCCTCCTCACCACGACCAGGTAAACAACCTGAAGAGAATGCTGTACATTCATGGCATGATATTTCCCATTCTGTACATGAACATCACCTTCATCTCCATGCATGTCACACCTTGCAGGCTGATGCGATTAGTGCTCCAACTTTCCCATTGACAGCAGGTGTGATAGTGATATATAATTTCAATTAGAATTTAAACCATCTCATCTATAATCAGCTATTACACGACTTGATCTTCACCGAGCAAATTCTTCGTTTCACCCAATTTTTCCCCTCATTTGCTCACACGTCATTCAATTCCTTACACCCAGTGCAGAATTACATTGCTGGTGGAAGTAATTCCCCTTGCGTGGCACTGTAAAGTGACATCTAGTTGTAAATTAAATGTCACCTGTTAATGACCTATCATCACATTAAAATGTAACATCAGGAGTGCATTCTTGATTGCAATCAGCTCCCCTCCATATCTAATCAAGATACTTGCATTTCCCCCAATGTATTAACTTTCATGTTCAGCATATCCTTTCTTTCATTTACAATGGACCATCAAACATGGCTGGACAAGCTAATGTGAATTAGAAACATAGGTGCAGGAGAAGGCCATTCGGCCCTTTGAACCAGCATCGTCATTCAATATGATCATGGCTGATTATCCAAAATCAGTACCCCGTTCCTGCTCTTTCCCCCATATCCCTTGATTCCTTTAGCCCCAAGAACTAAATCTAACTCTCTCTTGAAAACATCTACTGAATTAGCCTCCACTGTCTGCAAAGAATTCCACAGATTCACAACTCTCTGGGTGAAGAAGTTTTTCCTCATCTCAGTCTTAAATGGCCTACCCCTTATTCTTAAACTGTGACCCCTGGTTCTGGACTCCCCCAACATCGGGAACATTTTTCATGCATCTAGCCTGTTCAATCTTTTAAGAATTGTATTTGTTTCCATAAGATCCCCTCTCATCTTTCTAAATTCCAGTGAATACAAGCCCTGTCGACCCATTCTTTCATCATATGACAGTCCCGCCATCCCGGGAATTAACCTGGTGAACCTACGCTGCACTCCCTCAAGAGCAAAAATGTCTGACAAGTGACTTTTCTTAAATAACACACCATGATTACGTAATGGGTATGTGCCTGGGTAAATAAGCCAAGAGGTAGCAAATTCAAATCCTCTACAGTGGTTTCAGAATTTAGATTAAGATTAAAAAATGTCCAGAAATAAATTATTAATGTCTGTAAAAATCTTGGATTGTCGTAAACATCCAAAATATTCACTACCTTCTGAACCTTCTGAATTTTGTAGTCGGCAGGGCAGTACTCTGAATATTGCCAACTTGGACAATGTAACATTTTACCAAGCCAATTAACCTACAAACCTGAAGGTACACAAAATTGCTGGAGAACCTCAGCGGGTGCAGCAGCATCTATGGAGCGAAGAAAATAGGCGACGTTTCGGCCCGAAACGTCGCCTATTTTCTTCGCTCCATAGATGCTGCTGCACCCGCTGAGTTTCTCCAGCAATTTTGTGTACCTTCGATCTTCCAGCATCTGCAGTTCCTTCTTGAACACATAGAAACATAGAAATTAGGTGCAGGAGTAGGCCATTCGGCCCCTTCGAGCCTGCACCGCCATTCAATATGATCATGGCTGATCATCCAACTCAGTATCCCGTACCTGCCTTCTCTCCATACCCCCTGATCCCCTTAGCCACAAGGGCCACATCTAACTCCCTCTTAAATATAGCCAATGAACTGGCCTCAACTACCCTCTGTGGCAGAGAGTTCCAGAGATTCACCACTCTCTGTGTGAAAAAAGTTCTTCTCATCTCGGTTTTAAAGGATTTCCCCCTTATCCTTAAGCTGTGACCCCTTGTCCTGGACTTCCCTAACATCGGGAACAATCTTCCTGCATCTAGCCTGTCCAACCCCTAAGCAACAACCTACAAACCTGTACGTCTTTGGAGTGTGGGAGGAAACCGAAGTTCTCAGAGAAAACCGACGCAGATCACGGGGAGAACGTACAAACTCCATACAGACGGCACCCGTAGTCGGGATCGAACCCGGGTCTCTGGCAGCAACTCTACCGCTGTGCCACTAATCCTCTCTAGAAGAAGAAATCGAGAGTCCTCATTCAGTCTCTCACACACATAGCAATATTTCAGAGCGCTTAAAGTCACAGTAGTTAATCACTAAACTGACACGGCTTCCAGCATCCAATCTTAAAACTCTCACCCTGACTACTTCTACATTCTCAAACCAATCATCCCACCACTGTAGGCACAATGTCACCGCTTCCCCCCCCCCGCCCCGTAAACTCCTCTGCACTTCACCTCCTGGACATTGGTATTAGTTCATTATTGTCAAACGTACCGAGTGGGGAAAAAAAACATGTTTATTGTGCTGTTGCATGAAATCATACTACACCAGCACACATGACATTGCTGGGATTGTCTGCATCAAGTTTGTGAAGAAACATAGAAACATAGAAACATAGAAATTAGGTGCAGGAGTAGGCCATTCGGCCCTTCGAGCCTGCACCGCCATTCAATATGATCACGGCTGATCATCCAACTCAGTATCCCGTACCTGCCTTCTCTCCATACCCCCTGATCCCTTTAGCCACAAGGGCCACATCTAACTCCCTCTTAAATATAGCCAATGAACTGGCCTCGACTACCCTCTGTGGCAGAGAGTTCCAGAGATTCACCACTCTCTGTGTGAAAAATGTTCTTCTCATCTTGGTTTTAAAGGATTTCCCCCTTATCCTTAAGCTGTGACCCCTTGTCCTGGACTTCCCCAACATCGGGAGCAATCTTCCTGCATCTAGCCTGTCCAACCCCTTAAGAATTTTGTAAGTTTCTATAAGATCCACTCTCAATCTCCTAAACACTAGTGAGTATAAACCAAGTCTATCCAGTCTTTCTTCATAAGACAGTCCTGACATCCCAGGAATCAGTCTGGTGAACCTTCTCTGCGCTCCCTCTATGGCAAGAATGTCTTTCCTCAGATTTGGAGACCAGAACTGTACGCAATACTCCAGGTGTGGTCTCACCAAGACCCTGTACAACTGCAGTAGAACCTCTTCAAGGTGTGTCTGAAGAAGGGTTTCGGCCCGAAACGTTGCCTACTTCCTTCGCTCCATAGATGCTGCTGCACCCGCTGAGTTTCTCCAGCTTTTTTGTGTAACCTGCAGTAGAACCTCCCTGCTCCTATACTCAAATCCGTGATCAAGAGTAGTTGTATCCAGTTTGCAAGACATAGGACATGTTTATTGGTGAAGTAAAGTAAGGCGCAACATTTATCAAAGTGCTTCATTATACAGGGGTGACGTGCTGCATACTAACCAGTAAAAAAAAATGTTAAAAAACCCTTTTATTCTGATGCAATTACCACACAATTTAAGATGGGAATTATCAAGGCAGATAACAAGAAGGTGATTAATGTAATCAGTCAAACCAGATTGCAATCAGCACACCAATACACATCAAAGCATCAGGTTGTATACTGAGAACTCAAGCATATTAGCCTTCATGATAACTTAATGCAAGGCTCGATTGCAATAATTAACTGACTCCTGTGCGTTTGCCCATTGAATAAGAAATATGAACATCCATGATCATTTTTGCCCGCAGGAAATCTCGACCCAAAACATCACCCATTCCCTCTCTCCAGAGGTGCTGCCTGTTCCGCTGAGTTACTCCAGCATTTTGCGTCTATCTTCAGTTTAAACCAGCATCTGCAGTTCCTTTCCTACACACTTCCTACACGCTGCCAGTTCATGAAATGACTTTAACACTGCTGCACTTTAGTTGTGCAGTGAAGCAAAGTGTTCCATGGCCATGCTAAAAGTAGAAAGTCTCATTCAAAAGAATGAGATTAGGAATTGAGAAACATTATTAGCAGTTTGAGACTCCAATTCAAGCTCTCCTCAATGTTGCAAAGGGATTAGAGAATCATCCTTCCAGTGCAAACACACCGCAAATGTGCTGAATGCAGGCTAAGTTCTGTCATCGGATTCCAGCGCTCGGAGAATATTTAGTGGGAAAAGCAATAGCATACCTAAGCCCCATGAACTTCACGTCTCTTGGGTATATTATGTAACTTGGACTCTACATCCCATCAAATGCTCAATGGCAAGAAGTAAGCATTATTCTATATCCAGCATATGATCAAGATAGACAAAGAGTGCTGGAGTAACTCAGCGGGTCAGGCAGCATCTGTGGAGAACATGGATAGGTGACGTTTCACAGAGTGCTGGAGTAACTCAGCGGGTCAGGCAGCATCTGTGGAGAACATGGATAGGTGACGTTTCACAGAGTGCTGGAGTAACTCAGCGGGTGCAGCAGCATCTATGGAGCTAAGGAAATAGGCAACGTTTCGGGCCGAAACCCGGAAGGGTTTCGGCCCGAAACGTTGCCTATTTCCAGAAGGTTCGGCCCGAAACGTTGCCTATTTCCTTAGCTCCATAGATGCTGCTGCACCATAACTCAGCGGGTCAGGCAGCATCTGTGGGGAACATGGATAGGTGACGTTTCACAGAGTGCTGGAGTAACTCAGCGGGTCAGGCAGCATCTGTGGAGAACATGGAGAGGTGACGTTTCACAGAGTGCTGGAGTAACTCAGCGGGTCAGGCAGCATCTGTGGAGAACATGGATAGGTGACGTTTCACAGAGTGCTGGAGTAACTGAGCGGGTCAGGCAGCATCTGTGGAGAACATGGATAGGTGACGTTTCACAGAGTGCTGGAGTAACTCGGCGGGTCAGGCAGCATCTGTGGAGAACATGGATAGGTGACGTTTCACAGAGTGCTGGAGTAACTCAGTGGGTCAGGCAGCATCTGTGGAGAACAGGGATAGGTGACGTTTCACAGAGTGCTGGAGTAACTCAGCGGGTCAGGCAGCATCTGTGGAGAACAGGGATAGGTGACGTTTCACAGAGTGCTGGAGTAACTTAGCGGGTCAATAGACAATAGACAATAGTGCAGGAGTAGGCCATTCGGCCCTTCGAGCCAGCACTGTCATTCAATGTGATCATGGCTGATCATCCCCAATCAGTACCCCGTTCCTGCCTTCTCCCCATATCCTCTGACTCCGCTATTTTTAAGAGGTCTCTCTTGAAAGTATCTAGAGAAGCGGCCTCCACCGTCCCATCTTCAGGAATGGGCTAAAGTTGAAGATGGAGGATGAACCAAACGGACAACATTTCAACTTTTCAGAATTCATTCTCCAGAAGCAGCGGGCATAATGTTTTTAATGTATTCGTTTAAGGGGCATGGACATTGCTGTCAATGCTTGATTATTGCTTCTCCTTAATAACCCCTGAACAGAGGAGGCAGTGAAGTGTCCACCTCATACAAGCCAGACCAGCAAATTCACTTCCCGCAAGAACAATTTCCTGACATATTTACGGCTGCATTGCCGAAAGTAGGATTTATTTTTGTAATGCCAGGTTTTATTTACCAACAAATATCAATTCCCTGTTTGTTATTTATTTCCATATCACTGATCCTTGCTTTTTTGCAGTTAGTTCAGGACTTGGCAATATCTGTTCAATTTGAAATAATAATTCAGGGAAGATTGCATATTCCAACCTCACGGGTAATTTTGCTGCTGAGACGAATTTGAAATGACCCTTGCCTAATGTTTGTGGGCGTCCTTGCAAAATACGCTGGAAACCTGTAGGATATGCACCAGCCACCATCAGGATTATTCTCCCATGAGGCGGACCTTCGATTCTTTTTTATTTAATTGGTAGATCAGACCCAACACAATGAGTGTAATGGAAATGTAGAGGGCAACTTTCATTGTAATTACCTGAGGAATAATTGCCAGTATAACCATATAACCATATAACAATTACAGCACGGAAACAGGCCATCTCGGCCCTACAAGTCCATGCCGAACAAATTTTTTTTCCCCTTAGTCCCACCTGCCTGCACTCATACCATAACCCTCCATTCCCTTCTCATCCATATGCCTATCCAATTTATTTTTAAATTATACCAACGAACCTGCCTCCACCATTTCCACTGGAAGCTCATTCCACACCACTACCACTCTCTGAGTAAAGAAGTTCCCCCTCATATTACCCCTAAACTTCTGTCCCTTAATTCTGAAGTCATGTCCTCTTGTTTGAATCTTCCCTATTCTCAAAGGGAAAAGCTTGTCCACATCAACTCTGTCTATCCCTCTCATCATTTTAAAGACCTCTATCAGGTCCCCCCTTAACCTTCTGCGCTCCAGAGAATAAAGACCTAACTTGTTCAACCTATCTCTGTAACTTAGTTGTTGAAACCCAGGCAACATTCTAGTAAATCTCCTCTGTACTCTCTCTATTTTGTTGACATCCTTCCTATAATTGGGCGACCAAAATTGTACACCATACTCCAGAATTGGTCTCACCAATGCCTTGTACAATTTTAACATTACAAAGATAACTTTAACATTACAAATTTTAACAGTACAGATTGCCTAAAGGGCTTGTCTCACTTGGCCGATTTTTTTCGGCGACTGCCAGCGTCATATCAGTGTCGCTAAAAGATTGTGAACATTTCAAACTCCAGCGGCGACAAAAAAAAATGCTGCGACACTTGAAAAAACGCCACGCGTCAATACGTCACCACGCCACGAATGTTTCGGTCACCTGATACGTCAGTCAATGATGCCGGCAGTCGCCCAAAAAAAATCTCCAAGTGGGACAGGCCCTTAACATTCATAGTGCTGAAGGTTTAGGTTTATTATCGTCACATGTATCGAGTACAGTGAAAAGCTTTGTTTTGCATGCTATCCAAACAGGGCAGACATCCCATACATAGATACAATCAGTTCCAACTCAATTACAATAGATAAAAAGCTTAGGGAAAGATACCGAGTGCGGAATACAGTTCTTAGCATTGTAATTTAGATTAGTTTCAAGATACAGCGAAGAAACAGGCCCTTCGGCCCACCGAGTCCATGCCGACCAACGATCCCCACACTTACACTATCCTACACACACACACGAAAGACAATTTACATTTATAGCAAGCTGACTAACCTGCAGACCTGTATGTCTTGAGTGTGGGAGGAATCCGGAGATCCCGGAGAAAACCCACACAGGTAACGGGGGGAACCTACAAACTCCATACAGACAGCACCCGTAGTCAGGATCAAACCCGGGTCTCTGGGGCTGCAAGGCAGCAACTCTACTGCGACGCACATCAGATAGCAGCTCAGCAGCGTAGCTGACAGACCTGTTCCTCAGACAAAGCCCAATGTCCTCAATGTACACACATCTGCAGTCCCACAAGTCATAGCAAAGTTTCACAGCAAAAGGATTTGAGTATAGGAGCAGGGAGGTTCTACTGCAGTTGTATAGTGCCTTAGTGAGACCACACCTGGAGTATTGCGTACAGTTTTGGTCCCCAAATCTGAGGAAGGACATTCTTGCAATAGAGGGAGTACAGAGAAGGTTCACCAGACTGATTCCTGGGATGGCAGGACTTTCATATGAAGAAAGACTGGATAGACACGGCTTGTACTCGCTAGAATTTAGAAGATTGAGGGGGGATCTAATAGAAACTTACAAAATTCTGAAGGGGTTGGACAGGCTAGATGCAGGAAGATTGTTCCCGATGTTGGGAAAGTCCAGAACAAGGTGTCACAGTTTAAGGATAAGGGGGAAATCTTTTAGGACCGAGATGAGAAAATCATTTTTTACACAGAGAGTGGTGAATCTGTGGAATTCTCTGCCACAGAAGGTAGTTGAGGCCACAGTTCATTGGCTATATTTAAGAGGGAGTTAGATGTGGCCCTTGTGGCTAAAGGGATCAGGGGGTATGGAGAGAAGGCAGGTACAGGATATCGAGTTGGATGATCAGCCATGATCATATTGAATAGCGGTCCAGGCTCGAAGGGCCGAATGGCCTACTCCTGCACCTATTTTCTATGTTTCTATGTTTCAATGAATGACCAGGGTGGGACAATCTTTGATAATGTTGGCTGATTATGTTTTGATTATGTTATAATGATGTCTGTGAATGTATTGGAAATCAATGATGTGAGGAGAATTAGCCACTTAATCTAATCCATCAGTTCATCAGCTATGGTGCAAATTTGAAAATAGTGGCACATCCAATAATTTAGTTTAGTTGAGCGATACAGTGTGCAAAAAGGCCCTTCGGCACTCCGAAACCACACCGACCAACAATCACCCGTTCACATTCAAGAAGGAACTGCAGATGCTGGAGAATCGAAGGCAGACAAACTTGCTGGAGAAACTCAGCGGGTGCAGCAGCATGCATGGAGCAAAGGAAATAGGCAACGTTTCTGGCCGAAACCCTTGGAAGGAAATAGGTAACGTTTTGGGCCCGAAACGTTGCCTATTTCCTTCAGGGTTTCGGCCCGAAACGTCGCCTATTTCCTTCGCTCCATAGATGCTGCTGCACCCGTTGAGTTTCTCCAGCAAGATAAATCACCTATTCACACTAATTCCATCCTTCACACTAGGGACAATTTACAGAAGCCAATTCACCTACAAACCTGCATGTCTTTGGGATGTGGGAGGTAATTGGAGCAACTGGAAGAAAGTCACTGAGTCACAGGGAGAAGGTGCAAACTCCGCACCCAGACAACGGCTGAGGTCCGAATTGAACCCGGGTCTCTGGAGCTGCAAGGCAGCTACCCTACTGCTGGGATTCCGTGCCACCCTAGAATAAGTTAGGTCTTTATTCTCTGGAGCGCAGAAGGTTAAGGGGGGGACTTGATAGAGGTCTTTAAAATGACGAGAGGGATAGACAGAGTTGATGTGGACCAGCTTTTCCCTTTGAGAATAGGGAAGATTCAAACAAGAGGACATGACTTCAGAATGAAGGGACAGAAGTTTAGGGGTAACATGAGGGGGAACTTCTTTACTCAGAGAGTGGTGGCGGTGTGGAATGAGCTTCCAGTGGAAGTGGTGGAGGAAGGTTCGTTGGTATCATTTAAAAATAAATTGGATAGGCATATGGATGAGAAGGGAATGGAGGGTTATGGTATGAGTGCAGGCAGGTGGGACTAAGGGAAAAAAGTTGTTCGGCACGGACTTGTAGGGCCGAGATGGCCTGTTTCCGTGCTGTAATTGTTATATGGTTAATAATCCTGGAACCAATATTTCTGAAATGCAGATGGTATAGAAGATAATTATTAATTAAAAACTGCAGGAATAGAAGAACGTGTCTGTGATTAGAAGGCAATGATCTGAATTGAATTGCAGAGATACAAGCTCATCTGGACATGTGGCTGACATGGACTCAGTGGGCCAAAAGGTTGTGCTGTGTCGACGAACTAAAATCTTGCAATCCTGAGTGTCACTTTAAAGGCTGCTTATAGGCGAGGAAGTAAATAGAAACAAGATTAATTTTAAATTAGAAGTCAAGACCATAAGCCTAAATATTATAGACGGTGGAAAACGCAGATGGCCGAACACAATGACACTGGTGGTGGAGCAGAGAGAAGATGGTCCGTGCAGAAATGAGGGAGAATGTAAAGATTTGGTTTATTTTAATGTCCGTGGTACAGTGATAAGCTTTTGCTGCATGCTATCCAGTCAGCAGAAAGACATGATTACAACAGAAGAAGGGTTTCGGCCCGACACGTTGCCTATTTCCTTCGCTCCATAGATGCTGCTGCACCCGCTGAGTTTCTCCAGCATTTTTGTCTACCTATTACAATCGAGTTACATAGATACATGTTAAGGGGATAGATACAAAATGCCGGAGTAACTCAGCGGGACAGGCAGCATTTCTGGAGAGAAGGAACGGGTGACGTTTCGGGTCGAGACCCTTCCTCCGATCTGGTCTCGAAACGTCACCTATTCCTTCTATCCAGAGATGCTGCCTGTCCCACTGAGTAACTCTTCGGTTCAAACCAGTAGATTCAGATTCAGATTCAGATTCAATTTTAATTGTCATTGTCAGTGTACAGTACAGAGACAACGAAATGCATTTAGCATCTCCCTGGAAGAGCGACATAGCAAATGATTTGAATAAATAATAATAAGTGTCCGGGGGGGGTGGTGATTGGCAGTCACCGAGGTACGTTGTTGAGTAGAGTGACAGCCACCGGGAAGAAGCTGTTCCTGGACCTGCTGGTTCGGCAACGGAGAGACCTGTAGCGCCTCCCGGATGGTAGGAGGGTTAAACAGTCCATGGTTGGGGTGAGAGCAGTCCTTGACGATGCTGAGCGCCCTCTGCAGACAACGCTTGCTTTGGACAGACTCAATGGAGGGGAGCGAGGAACCGGTGATGCGTTGGGCAGTTTTCACCACCCTCTGCAAAGCCTTCCGGTCGGAGACAGAGCAGTTGCCATACCATACTGTGATGCAGTTGGTAAGGATGCTCTCGATGGTGCAGCGGTAGAAGTTCACCAGGATCTGAGGAGACAGATGGACCTTCTTCAGTCTCCTCAGGAAGAAGAGACGCTGGTGAGCCTTCTTGATCAGAGTTGAGGTATTGTGGGTCCAAGAGAGGTCATCGGAGATGTTGACTCCCAGGAACCAGTATTTGCAGTTCCTATCTACACATGATAAGGGAATAACGTTTAGCGATCACAGTTAAAGTAAGAAATGCTGCTACAGAAGTAGAGATTGAAGAGAGTGGAGCGATTGTAATATGTGATTGTAGATCTACTTCTGTGGGTAGCATGCAAATAGATAGAAAGGGACCCGCTACTGGAAAGATCTGAAAATTAAAACAAGGAATTTGAGGGGTGGAACAACAGTGGAAGTAAATAGAAATGAGAATCAGCGAGAAGTAGGGTTTTGTGTGGAATATAACATACTCAGCAGTGAATTTATACTGTGGAATTAATAGGGATGTAGTTCGAGGTTGGGAATGAGAAGTTTGAAAAGGTATAGGCTGAGTTTTAGTGAATCCATTTTCTTCTTAAATAAATCTTTCTTTTTTCAAATTTTCAGATCTGGGTATCACTTGCAAAATCAGCATTTGTACACAGAGTGCTGGAGTAACTCAGCGGGTCAGGCAGCATCTGTGGAGAACATGGATAGGTGATGTTTTACAGGGTGCTGGAGTAACTCAGCGGGTCAGGCAGCATCCCTGGAGAACATGGATAGGTGACGTTTCACAGAGTGCTGGAGTAACTCAGCGCGTCAGGCAGCATCTGTGGAGAACATGGATAGGTGACGTTTCACAGAGTGCTGGAGTAACTCAGCGGGTGCAGCAGCATCTATGGAGCTAAGGAAATAGGCAACGTTTCGGGCCGAAACCCTTCCGGGTTTCGGCCCGAAACGTTGCCTATTTCCAGAAGGTTCGGCCCGAAACGCTGCCCATTTCCTTGGCTCCATAGATGCTGCTGCACCATAACTCAGTGGGTCAGGCAGCATCTGTGGAGAACATGGATAGGTGACGTTTCACAGAGTGCTGGAGTAACTCAGTGGGTCAGGCAGCATCTGTGGAGAACATGGATAGGTGACGTTTCACAGAGTGCTGGAGTAACTCAGTGGGTCAGGCAGCATCTGTGGAGAACATGGATAGGTGACGTTTCACAGAGTGCTGGAGTAACTCAGTGGGTCAGGCAGCATCTGTGGAGAACATGGATAGGTGACGTTTCACAGAGTGCTGGAGTAACTCAGTGGGTCAGGCAGCATCTGTGGAGAACATGGATAGGTGACGTTTCACAGTATATTATAAATAATATATATAAACATATATATATATATATAAAAATAAAAATGGGCCTGAAGAAGGGTCCTGACCTGAAACATGGATAGGTGATGTTTTACATAGTGCTGGAGTAACTCAGCGGGTCAGGCAGAATCCCTGGAGAACATGGATAGGTGACGTTTTGGGTCAAGACTCTTCTCAAACCAACATTTATCGTCCAAGCTTAAATGCCCTTGAACATTCAGAATCCTATTTCATTTTGAATATTGTGGAGATCGTTGTCCAATCCAGAGAACGAAAGCAAAACCTAATCTCAGCTTCCTAGTTTAAGAATACAGAGTCTAACGGCAGACACTCTGCAGAGTTCATCTAACAGTGCACAATTTGAATCATCCTCATTGGTCCGACTCCAATGCTCACGAGATAAAGATCCCAAATCACTTGGAAAGGCATGAATTTTCAACTCCATCTTCTATATATATGCACTGCATACTTTAATTAAAAGCTCTGGTTCACCACTGTAAAGAAGAATGGTTTAATATCCATCAAGTCTGACAAGTTAACCACTTAGTCCACGTCAGCTTCTGGCTTGTCTAATGGTGTATTTGCTCTCTCAACCAAAACATTCTGGGTTGAAGACCCACTGAAAAAACCTTAAACACACACGTGTAAAATAGCACTTGAGGACCAAGGACATTCAGCAAAGTACTGTCACTCGAGATAAATATTAAATCAATGCCCTGCCTTTCCTCACAGATGCAAGCAAAGATCCCATGAGACTATACTGCAGAAATGATCCCCAATGTCCTGGACCATATTGATTCCCCTAATTAAGAACATTCAAATCAATGTTGCCACTTATTTTCACATTGCTATGTGCAATTAGCTTGTGCTCTTTCAATATCACAATGGTGACTAACCCTTGGACTCAAACAAGCATGGACTCCAGAGGTCATAAGCACTTTGAGTTTGGCCCAGCACTTTACATAGCAACCCAGTCATTCCTACTCCCACCTCTTTCCCTATAAGAATGTTTCTTCAAGTGTACATCAAACTCGGAGTTGAACACCTCATTGATTCCGCCATGCTTATAGAATATGAATTGCAGATCAGCACTCTCTGCATAAATATTTCCTTACCAATCTTTGAACCTTTTTGCTCATCATTTTAAATCTTCATTCCCTATTCTTTGATCCATCAGCAAACTGCAACAACTTCTCTCTGTTGAACAGTAGCCACTTATCTCCAGTTACCAAGTGTGGGCTTGGCGATCGCTTTGCCCAACACCTCCGCTCGGTTAGCAATAGCCAACCCTATCTCCTGGTGGCTCAGCACTTCACCTCCCCCACCCATTCCGAATCTGACCTTTCAGTCCTGGGCCTCCTCCATGGCCAGTGTGAGTCCCACCACAAATTGGAGGAGCAGCACCTCATATTTCGCTGGGTTTACACCCCAGCAGTATGAACATTGACTTCACCAATTTCAGGTAGTCCTTGCTTTCTCCATCCTTCCCCTCCCCTTCCCAGCTCACCCACAGCCCTGTGTCTCCGCCTCTTCTTTTCTTCTTACAAAATTCTTAAGGGGTTGGACAGGCTAGATGCAGGAAGATTGTTCCCGATGTTAGGGAAGTCCAGGACAAGGGGTCACAGTTTGAAGGATAAGGGGAAATTCTTTTAGGACCGAGATGAGACTTTTTTTTTCCACACAGAGAGTGGTGAATCTGTGGAATTCTCTGCCACAGAGGGTGGTTGAGGCCAGTTCATTGGCTATATTTAAGAGGGAGTTAGATGCGGCCCTTGTGGCTAAAGGGATCAGGGGGTATGGAGAGAAGGCAGGTACAGGATACTGAGTTGGATGATCAACCATGATCATATTGAATGGCGGTGCAGGCTCGATGGGCCAAATGGCCTACTCCTGCACCTATTGTCTATGTTTCTATGTTTCTTCCCCCCCCCCCCCCCCACCCCCACATCAGTCTAAAGAAGGGTCTCGATCTGAAACATCACCTATTCCTTCGCTCCATAGATGCTGCCTCACCCACTGGGTTTCTCCAGCATTTTTGCCTACCTTCTAGTTATCCGAGATAATTTAATTGTGATCTTGTATCTCTCATATAACATTTTCTCTCAAACTTGCCCTGTATCTAACAGTCGTAGGATTTAAACTGCAATCTCTCATTCCTGGAACCATTGTAAAATAAACCATGTTAAAGACCTTCGCCAAGACCCATAAATTCATCCTAAAGTCTGATGTGCGGAACTGGACGCAAATTTCTAGTGCGTAGAAAGTGGACTACAGGCATTTGTGTGAATTAAATGGATCCTATAAATAGCGATAATGTCATATTGCAAATTGCAAAACAAAATCCTGCAACTGGGGTATCATTGCTCTTAAAAAAAAATCATTACCATGGCTCGCTTTCCATTTAGAGTGTTAAATCCCGACCTGCGCATTTCACAGACAGCAGCTGCTTTTTAGAATGGCAGCTGCCGCGTCATTTGTGCGCTGACCCCACAAGAAATGGGTCAGTGCTTTTAAAGAGAGCTCTCCGTGGCCTGTGACTGCCATGGATACCAGAGCAAACTGGAAAGAGACGGGAGGGATGTGGTGAAGCCAGAGATGTATCGTGCTTTTGGGGGACCCTCTCATCTAGTAAACAAGCCCGATTCAGCCCCCTTGGTCACAGGTGACTCCATGTCCAGGACCAGACATCTCAGGCTTACACACTCAATCTTTTCTGGTTCAGCTTTTGTTACTGTTACTTGTGCCGAATATAAGTGGCAGTAACAAACCTAAACTAAAGGTTGAACGAAAAGCTTTGTTTTGCATGCTATCCAAACAGATCAGATAATAGTATACATAAATACAATTAAGTCAAACTCAAGTACAATAGATATGCACAGGGGAAGACACAGAGTGCAGAATACAGTTCTCAGAACTGTAGCATGTGAGTTCCAGAGACAAACTTCAATGTCCCACACAATGGGGTAGAGGTGAATCGGACAGGACCCTAGCTGATGTCAAGACCATTCAGAAGCCTGAATACATAGGGGAAGAAGCTGGCCCTAGTGGCGTACACTCCCAAGCTTCAGTCTGTTTGCATCAGGAAGAAGGAGGATTGACTGTGGTGGGACAAATATTCCAGGGTGAAAGGATTCTCAGAATGAACTTTGTTAAAATATCAGAGATTGCTGTTTTATATATAAAGAACAAACCTCTGGGATCGCTTTAAATGTTACTGCTTTCTTCATGATGTACGGATCGTTTTACTGTGAATTGATTCGAAATGTCATGCCATGACAATTTGATTTATTTTCAGTCATTCAGTAACTATGCATGTTAATGTCATTACATCACCCACAAAATAGCGAGCGCAACTGAATACCAAAAATATCCACAAAATACCAAGTGCAACATCAGAGGCAGACAAAAATGCTGGAGAAACTCAGCGGGTGAGGCAGCATCTATGGAGCGAAGGAAATAGGTGACGTTTCGGGTCGAGACCCTTCTTCAGACTGATGTGGGGGTGGGAGAGGCACCATAGATGCTGCCTCACCCGCTAAGTTTCTCCAGCTTCCTTCGATTTTCCAGCATCTGCAATTCCTTCTTAAACAAGTGCATCATCAGGGCGATTTGACACAGGAAGTCCAATTTCCCAGTAATTACCTGGAAACACGAAACTGCTTGAAAATAGGTGAACATTATTTTTATTTTCCATAACTTGCCAATAAAAACGAGATTCAAATGCATCTAATCTGAATTTTAAAATGTTTTGATTTTTTGATTTCGCATTTTCTACGAGTTTCAACAACATCATTGACCCGGGTTCAATCCCGACCTCGGGAGCTGCCAGTGTGGAGCTTGTACGCTCGCCCTGTGATCACATGGGTAGGTAACGATTCATTGCTGTCTGTGTGGAGTTTGCACGTTCTCCCTGTGACAGCACGGGTTTTCTCCATGTGCACTGGCTTCCTCTAACATCCCAAAGATGAGCAGGTGTGTAGATTCATTGGCCCTCTGGAAGTTGCCCCAGTGCATCGGGAGTGGATGAGAAAGTGGGTGATCGATGATTGGCGTCAACTCGGTGGATCGAAGGAGCCTGATTCCATGCTGATTACCTCCTTTCTTCTGCACTCTAAGCCTCAGGAAATGCTGGGCAAAGCTTTCAGAACACTCTAAGCATCTAAAAGTCACCATAGAATAAGCAACTATTCTTTCAGCTGGAGAGGCTGAGTTTGTTGAACTGTATCTCAGACAGGTGCAAAAATTACACGAGTGTTGTACACGGCACAATGCATACAATCAGAAGTTCTCTCGAAACTTTAATTCCCTCAAATATTCTGGATAAGAAAAGTTTCACAACTTGAATTAGCAATAGCTTCATCTTTTGGTGGGCTTCATTTCCCTTAGCTACCGAGCACACAGCTCAGGCCTCGAGTTTTTTCGAATTACAAAGTGGAATATGACATAATTAATGAGATTCCCGTGAATCAGCAGGCAGATCTGCATCACGTTTCTCTAAGCAATCCACCCACTGCATCTGTCAAAACAAAAAATCAAATGATTGCGTGTGCTGAGCAAGGTGCCAAAAATGCAGTAAACAAGCAGAAAATAGCAAATGGTGACAGCAATTAAAGGATGTGCATCATTTTGCAAAAAATGTCACGACAAGTGCAAACAGGTATGCAAGTGCAGGTTTATTATCTCTAACTCATGCTTGTTCATTTGTCCAGGGAGTTGCGTTTGACCATTCTTTAGGAGTAGCACGCTAAACAAATGAATATTTTATGCATTTAGAATAGATGTGGAAATATTCGGATTCAATCCATGGACTCCAGAGTTAGCTGATTTGAGGCCAGGCAGTAATGGGAAATGGCATAATGAACTCGAGATATTCCACTCCCGATTCATACAATGATTGCTGATTGCTGCCAGTGGAAGGGAGAGGAACCAGAATTAGCTAATGCTTATATTTGGAAAGTCTGCCAACACTGTCAATGTTAACACAAGAGAAATGGCAAAACAAGAAGGAAGTGTGTCTTGTGTGTCGGTCAGGTAATGAGGAGAAGATAGGAGGAAACTGGAGAGAGAAAAAGCACCAATGGTTAAAAGAGTTTAAGAAAGAACTGCAGATGCTGGAAATATCGAAGGTAGAAAAATCGAAGGTAGACAACAATGCTGGAGAAACTCAGCGGGTGAGGCAGCAACAATGGAGCAAAGGAATAGGCGATGTTTCAGGTCGAGACCCGAAACGTCGCCTATTCCTTCGCTCCATAGATGCTGCCTCACCCGCTGAGTTTCGCCAGCATTTTTGTCTACCAATGGTTGAAAGAGGATTATTATCATGTTTGAGAAGTAAGCAAGACAACTTTTTAAACTGTAGTGATGAAAACATGAGCGAAACAATGTAATTTGGGTTGTGACAAAAAAGAAACTCGTCACTAAGGCAGCATTTGTTCCTCCATATCCGACTTCCTGGTCGTATTTAGCAACCTACATCTAGTGGGGCGTTAAGGGCTTGTCTCACTTGGGCATCATGCAGGTGGCGCATGAAGATTTTGTGAATCCCAAAGTCCTGGGGCGCTGCACGTGACCGCACATCACCGTCTACGTCAGCACGCACCATGCGCATGTAATGCATCAAGTGCGCGTCACCACGTAAATGATGTCACGTAAATGACGCGCAAATGACGCCCAAGTAGGACAGGCCCTTTATACAATAGTGGCCTTAGATTCCTAGCACCTTGTTTCATGTTGCCAAGGGCAGTTAATGGAAATTGAAGACAGCCGCTTATCTAAAATGTACGCAAGGCAATCCGACCACAAAATGAACCAAGAGCCAAGTTTATTTATTTTGTAATTCCCATTCATCATGATTTGCCTCTAAATCATTTTCCTGCAACTCAGCATTTTCAATCAACCTAAATTAATAATGTGGAATATTTTGGGGAAGGGAAATAGCATTTATATTTGAACACACTTTGGGACTGAACTAAGCAAAATTTCTGTTTGAAAATCCATACTTATTGAAGTTGGAATAACAATATTTCTCAGCACTCATTTTTCTCATATATGTAATTTATGTAAAGATTTATTTAGATTCCAACCTACAATTCATTCCTGGGATCTATTATTCAGTACATGTTTATCAAGAATAAGGGGCAAGCCATTTAGAATGGAGACACAGAGAGTTGTGAGTCTGTGGAATTCTCTGCCTCAGAAGGCGGTGGAGGCCGGTTCTCTGGATACTTTCAAGAGAGAGCTAGATAGGGCTCTTAAAGATAGCGGAGTCAGGGGATATGGGGAGAAGGCAAGAACGGGGTACCGATTGGGGATGATCAGCCATGATCACATTGAATGGCGGTGCTGGCTCAAAGGGCCGAATGGCCTACGCCTGCACCTATTGTCTACTGTCTACATAATTTATCAAAAATTATTAATCAGTGTTCACCTTTACAAATCAAATTTTCTATATAGGATCCACACAATCCTTTGTTTAGATATAATTTTAACGTATGAGTAAATGTTGCCACCAATCCTGCCCATAGTTTTATGATTTTTTTCTCCAACAGTGAATCGTGTTTTCATTGATGTTAGCTGACAATAACTGTCGTGGGATTACGTACAGTATAATTATGTTTCCTAGTTTCTGCTGAGCTGGATAACAACAGTTGACCTCAATGTCTCCGGACAGGAGAAAGGACAAAGTAAAAATCAACCACTCATTTCTCTGCTGGTTACTATCAAAATCAAAGGCAGACAGAAATGCTGGAGAAACTCAGCGGGTGAGGCAGCATCTATGGAGCGAAGGAATAGGAGACCAAGGGTCTCGACCCGAAACATCACCTATTCCTTCGCTCCAGAGATGCTGCCTCACCCGCTGAGTTTCTCCAGCATTTTGTTCTACCTTTGATTTTTCCAGCATCTGCAGTTCCTTCTTAAACATCTATAGCTCTAGTGCACAATTCTGAGACTTCAACCTCTCTATGTCCTTTTACTTCTAACTTTAGATGTCACCTCCGACCAATGTTTTGTTCCTCTGCCCCAGCTATAGGTTTGTATTAGTGTCACGTATCCCCAGGTACCAAGGCTTTACCTTGCACTCAACGTTATTCCCTTATGTATCTATACACTGTAAATTGATCGATTGTAATCGTGTAGATACGAAAAGCTGGAGTAACTCGGCGGGACAGGCAGCATCTCTGGAGAGAAGGAATGGGTGACGTTTCGGGTCGAGACCCTTCTTCAGACCCTAAACGTCACCTATACCTTCGCTCCATAGATGCTGCCTCACCCGCTGAGTTTCTCCAGCATTTTTGTCTCCCTTCGATTTTTCCAGCATCTGCAGTTCTTTCTTAAACAACTATCAAAATCAAAAATCATGTTCATTAGATTCAGATGGGACATAATATCTCTCCTGGACAAACAATACATAGGCAAGATTGCTTGGGCACAATAGCAGTGCTGGGTTCCCACCGAGCATTAGACATGATGTGATGTTCAAGAATGAACTGCAGATGCTGGAAAATCGAAGGTAGACAAAAGTGCTGGAGAAACTCAGCGGGTGAGGCAGCATCCATGGAGCGAAGGAAATAGGCAACGTTTCGGGCCGAAACCCTGAAGGAAATAGGCAACGTTTCGGGCCGAAAAGGAAATAGGCAACGTTTCGGGCCGAAACCCTTCTTCAGACAAGATGTGATCTTCCTTTCAAGAAAGGTAAGGGTAACATTAGGGGAAGAAAATGAACACCACTAGTTCGAATGACAATTATTATTATTAATGCAGCACTGTTTATACAAAATTATTCATGACTGTGAAAAGAAGCACAGAAATGAAAGACTGTTAAACCTAATCACGATTCTCTGGAGCAGTAGATTTCAGAAAGGGTTATCGATGATGATATGTTCTTCTCACACAGGGCTGGAACCGATTGTCTTGCTAATCCTTGCACTAAACGTTTTTGACCTTCAGGTTAACCATGACAACTTGAAGACTCGGCAATCTTCAGAAAATAAGCCTGTCAGCTCTTTCAGCCGTGATTGCTTCTAATGGAGGCCTTGCAGAAGTGCATGCAGAGAATACAGAGAGCTCTGACAACACCAACCACCATCATCAGCCCTCCCAAACCCATAGTGGTTGTGACAAACAAATGGTGAGAAATTGCTGTTGGTGATCGCAGCAGATTAATGTTCAATTCAGAATAAACCCATTGTTCTCTGATTTTCCCTTTAATGACACAGAAAGCTTTGTTAATGTCTTAGTTACGTCTATTTATTCAAAAGGCATACTGGCACGGCTGGTGGAGCTGCTGCCTTACAGCGCCAGAGATCAGGGTTCGATCCTGACCTCGAAAGCTGTCTGTGTGGAGTTTGCACGTTCTTCCTGTGACTGCATGTGTTTCTTCCGGTTTCCTTCCACACCCCAAAAAAGACGCGTGGGTTTGTAGGTTATTGGCCTCTGTAAACTGCCTCTAGTGTGTAGGGGGTCGGCATGGACTCAGTGAACCGAACAGCCAGTTTCCATGCTTTATCTTTCAATTGATCCAAAAAAATAAAATAAAAATCAGTCCCTGTAAGGATAGAAGTTATAATTTCCAGGGAACTCCTGCACATCCCACTAAAAATGCAGAACATTATATATCAATACAGGAGCAAGGCTATTTAACACTACCTTGTTATGAATGAGAAACATGTCTAACTTTCCATCTCACGCAATGCTTCCTTACACCTACAAGCCATCATATCCAAAGGACCATCGATACCCATTTTAAATGTTGAGAATGGGCAAGCATCAACAATCCTCCTGGACAGAGCTCTGAAGAGTTCCGAGGTGAAATATCCTTCCCCCTGTTACTGCGTTAAGTCATTTACAAATGTCATATATTATTTATCTCCTAGCCTCCATAAAACACAATTTATTTCATCAGTATTCGTGGGACACTCCCCCACCCCAAGAAATTGTTTGATGGACTTTAATTGCTCTTCCTCTGAAGCACCATAGATAAGATGATTTAAACTCAATTGCCAGCAAAAGGATGGAAGGTTGCAGCAATTGTGGCCGAGGACTATTTAATCATCAATAAAATTGCTCACTGGTGTCCATTTTGGGATTCCTGCAACCTCGGACACCCCAAAGCCTTTCCACTATCTACAAGGCACTAATCAGGAGTGTAATGGAGTCGTCTCCAATCTCTTGGATAGACCAACGCCAAAAAGGTTCAAGAAGCTCAATGCCTTGCAAGTCAAAGTAATTTGCTTGACTGGATCACCAGCCATCACCCAAGTAGTGATTCCCTCCATCGTCACCTCTAGTGTGAATTATCTACAAAAATCAGAATCAGAATCAATTTATTTGTCATTTGGACCCCTGGAGGTCCAAACGAAATGCCGTTTCTGCAGCCATACATAACACACAAATAGACCCCAGACACAACATAATTACATTTAACATAAACATCCATCACATAACTGTGATGGAGGCCAAATAAACTTATCTCTCCACTGCACTCTCCCCCCCCCGATGTCAGAGTCAAAGTCATAGCCCCCGGCTGGCGATGGCGATTGTCCCGCGGCCATTAAAGCCATGCCGGGTGGTGCGAGGTCGCACACCGGGTCTTGGTGTTGGTGCCCCCGGTGTGCGCTCGCAAAGTCCGCGGCCATTCCAGCCGCGCGGGGCAGTGATGTTAGGCCCCGCTCCAGGAGCTCTTCAACCCCGCAACTCGGGCGGGAGAAGTCGCCGCCGCAGAAGCCCCGAAAAGCGGTCTCCCCCCAGGGAGACGTGGGCTCGGCGCCGTCGTCCACAGACCCGTCGTTGGAGCCTCCGACTCTCCGGTAGCAGCAGCAGCAGCAGCAGCAACAGCACCAGCAGCAGCAGCGCTCCTCCACCGCTCCGGACCCGGCCAGCTCCGCGACGGTGAGGTGAGTCGACACCCGAGTCCCCGGTCTCTTCCTGTTGGAGGCCGCTCCTCGTTACGGCCTCAACGACGACTGAGACCCGACGAGAAAAGGTCGGGTCTCAGTGCAGGGAGAGATTCAAAAAGTTTCCCCCCCCCCTCCCACCCCACCCCCCCCCCCCCACACACACACCCCCAACATAAAATAACAAAAACTACATAAAAACCAGACAAAAAATAATAAAAACGCGGACAGGCTGCAGAGGCCGCTGCTGGCCAGAGCCGCGCCGCCTACCGGGGTTACCAGGAAAAAAAAACACTGAAATTATTCACTGAACCTACTCCAACCAGGTGCACTGCATTCTCAAAGCCAACTAATAACTGGTGGCCCACATAAATTCCAAACTAAAAAGTATAAACGAGAAAATGTTATATATAAATTTGCTCTTCGACTCTCCTTCTTTGGTACTGTGGTTAAAATCCCATTTCTTCTAATTAGTTGCTGCATCTGCCTATAATCTTTCTTTGAATGATGTAACAGAACACCCTTGCCATGAAGAACCCAACCATTTTCCTCCACTCTCCCTGATGGATTCTAGAAATGTGTTTAATTCAACATAATGCCCATTGAATTAAATATTCAATAGACAATAGACAATAAACAATAGGTGCAGGAGTAGGCCATTCGGCCCTTCGAGCCAGCAGCAGAAATTTCTATTCGTAAATAAAAGCAGAATAATTTTCAAATTCAGACTAGAGTCACATTTGAATATTTGGGTCAACAATTTCTTAATTCAATGCCTCTCATCAGATCTAGAACAGGTACATTTTCAATGGCTATTTCTGCTGGATATTATTGGCAAATGACACAAGATCATTTTTGTTACTACAAATAACAATAGCCATTCCTATTCTACCCATTTGCCAATGCGATTGTGGTATCACTAACTATTTGATACACACATAATAATACTAATAAGGATACATTATTTTACTTTGCCATTCTATGTGCAGGAAATTACATGAATCAAGATCAGTAAAGTCAATATTAGAAATGGAACAATGACTTCACCTTGCTCTTAGAATCAACGTCACGCATTCTCAGCTCAGACACAACAGGATTCCAATATTTGAGTTAATTAAGAACCATTTTCAATTTGCTAAAGCCCGTTTAAGCAGTCTGTGATCCCATCGCTCCGAGTTAGGTTCCAGCCCAGATTTCCGAGGTGATCGGAGCTAATCAACTGTGTCACTCAGTTATTGTATTCAGTCAATCTTCCACTGTGCTGATTCAAAGATTCAACTCTACATGTTAACAAAGCAATTTTACCCCAAATGTTATCTTGTCAGACACCCATTCAGCTACAAAATATCATGAACATTGATTTTATGTCACTGTAAGCATATTGTACACCAAAGTAACCTCTCCTAATTAGGTTGTTCCCAAGTTATCTAAAATTCTGTACATTGTCTGTGATTTCTAAACAAAACAGTCCAAAAGTGCAAATTGTCACTGTTATTATCTGAATGGTGATAGATTGGGGACAAGGGGAAATGCAACAAGATCTGGCTGTGATGATACCACAGTGACTGAACGCTAGTGTTTGGGTGCAGCAGCGAGCGGTCGGGAAATGGCACGTTGGCATTCATTCACTGCAGGAGGATTTGTATACAGGAGCAAGGATTATTGCTGCAGCTGTACAGAGTTTTAGCGAGACCTCATCTGGAGTTTTACGTGCAGTTTTAATCTCCTTGTTTGAGAAGTGATGTTCCTGACACGGAGAAAAAGCAGCAAAGATCGGCTGGCAAGACGAATATATGCAGTAAGATTGTGCAGGTTAGACTCGTATTCAGTTGGGTGCAGAAGCATGAGAAAGGATTTCACAGAAACCTATAAAATTCTACCACGACTAGAAGTAGATATCTTTCTAACCAAAGAGATCTGGGCTTAAGAATGAAGATCGGAACATATTTCTGGGATGATTCTCCGTGATGGTGTAGTGTCAAATGACCTGGTCCTGCTCCTAAACTTCAGAATGAATGGGGAATACCTCCAGGAGTTCAACAGTCAAGTCAAGAGTGTTTTATTGTCATTTGTCCCGGACGGGACAACAAAATTCTTACTTGCTGCAGCACAACAGAGTATGTGAATATGTAAACATTGTATATAATGGGAAAAAAAAGTTCAATTAATAACAAATTTAGTGCAAATAGAAAATAATAATATAGTCTTTTGCAGTTCAGAGCTCAGAGCTTATTACTTGTTGTGTTTTATAGCCTGATGGCTGTGGAGAAGAAGCTGTTCCTGAACCTGGGCGTTACACTTTTCATTAGCTGTTAAACAGAATGCAGTGTGCACTCACAGGAACTGACACTTCAGACTATTGGAAACTATCCCTTTACCTCATCAACAATCTATGCATTGGAGTCAATAATGATGGCAGTATCAGCCACACATTGTCAGCATTTCCTCTTTGCACTGCATTTATCGTGTTCCAAGTCCACAGGCATCTGTGTGCATATTTTATCCTTCATAAGATGACACTTGCCAGCTTTGCATCACTGGATTACTAAACTCCAAAAGCAAACAGATAGGTCAAAGAGTAAGTGTTTAAGAAGGAACTGCAGATGCTGGAAAATCGAAGGTAGACAAAAGAGTAAGGCTATTTAGTTAATTTAGAGCTCAGCAAACCTTATTCAATAAAGCAAAATTCAATCGTAATGATTGAAATAAAGTAGTCACACCTGTGAATGAGATGCCTCTCCTCTGCTCGGCAAAATAATAAATGCACCAGACGTTTTTTGGGCCTCTGTGGTAAAATATTTAATCGTTGTAAAAGGATTTCAGTAATGTACATGGACAAAAGTCAGTGGTGTAAAATATAACCAAAATAGATAGAGTTGGCTGTTTATCTTAGCATGTGGGGGATGCAAGGACACCATACATTACTTGACCCATTTCATCACCAACTGACCTTGGACAATTTTTCTTATTGTTAATGCCAGGCAAAGATTCAGTGTCTAATTGAAAATGACTCCTATAGCTAGGCTGGTACTCCTCCAGTTATGATATTACAACAAGTAAAACCACATGACCACCAGTGCAGTTCAATAATAACAAACCGACACAGTAATAAATATTAATTTCACAAATATGAACTTGTATTTCACTTGCTTCTAAAGCCCTGTAAAGCTTTGACTGAATTACTCATTAATTGGTAATAGGTTTTGTGGAAATATTATCTAATATATATGTCCCAACCTAAGCAGAATAGATCAGGCTCAACCAAAGGGTGAAATATGCTGTATTTGGACTTTCAAAAAGGTTCTTGATAAGGCACATATAAAAGCAGGTTCTTAAACAAAATGTGAGTGGGTGGTATTGGCTAAAACATGCAAGCATGGACTAAAGGTGAGAGGTGAAATGGAAAGGGGAATTAAGGTGAGAGGTCAAAGACTAGATAGGAACCCGAGGGGCAACTTATTCCACTCAGAGGGTGGTGGGTATATGGAACGAGCTGCCAGAGGAGGTAGTTGAGGCAGGTACTAGAACAATGTTTGAAAGGCACATGGACAGATACATAGCAACATAGAAATTAGGTGCAGGAGTAGGCCATTCGGCCCTTCGAGCCTGCACCGCCATTCAATATGATCATGGCTGATCATCCAAGTCAGTATCCCGTACCTGCCTTCTCTCCATACCCCCTGATCCCCTTATCCACAAGGGCCACATCTAACTCCCTCTTAAATATAGCTAATATACATGGATAGGAAAGATTTAGAGCAGGGGTGGGCAACCTTGTTCTGCATAGGGACTGGGACACATGTCTGTGAGTGGATGGCGGCCACATCTATCACGTGTACACATGGATGCCGCCCCCATCCCGCCCAGGATGGCAGGCATCAAATCACGTGTTCACAGAAGGTAGACAAAAATGCCGGAGAAACTCAGCGGGTGAGGCAGCCTCATGCATGTCTCACCCACTGAGTTTCTCCACCAAATTTGTCTACATTCGATTTTTCCAGCATCTGCAGTTCTTTCTTAAACGTGTTCACAGAAGGTGCGTGGGCTGTGCCGGCGGCTATGCGCAGGATGCGGTGCGGCTAGAGCTCGGCGCTCGGCCATGCACGGCGGGCCGGATGATTACGGGGAAAAAAATCCGCCTGCGGGCCGGATGTTTTTGGGTTACGAGCTGCATTCGGCCCGGGGGCCGTAGATTGCCGACCCTGGTTTAGAGGGAGTGTTCAAAAAGGAACTGCAGATGCTGGAAGATCGAAGGTACACAAAATTGCTGGAGAAACTCAGCGGGTGCAGCAACATCTATGGAGCGAAGAAAATAGGCAACGTTTCGGGCTGAAACCCTTCTTCAGACTGATGGGGGGGTGGGAGGGGAGAAGGAAGGAAAAAGGGGAGGTAACTTCCTTAACCCTCGAGCTGTCTCTTCCCATCCCCCCGCCCTCGGGCTCCTCCTCCTCCTCCCCACCCCCCTTTTCATCAGTCTGAAGAAGGGTTTCGGCCCGAAACGTCGCCTATTTTCTTCGCTCCATAGATGCTGCTGCACCCGCTGAGTTTCTCCAGCAATTTTGTGTAACTCTGGTTTAGAGGGATATGGGCCAAATGGGACTAGCTAAGAGGCGGCGTCTTGGTTGGTATGAATGAGCTGGACCAAAGGACATGTTTTGATGCTGTATAACTCTGACTAATAGTTACTGGGAAGAATACAGAGATTAGGGATGAATGGGTAATTATAAGATTGGGATGATGTTAGTCACATGACGAGAGCCCAAACTATCCTGCACTCTAAATTGAGGAGAATATCAGGTAATTTTATTTTATTTTAGTTTAGAGATACAGTGCGGAACCAGGCCCTTCGGCCCACACCGACCAACAATCCCCGCACATTAACACACACTAGGGACAGTTTACACTTATACCAAGCCAATTAACCTACAAACCTGAACAACATTTCTAAGGAGCGTGACAGGGTTTATACAAAGTTGATATTACCCTAGTGGGCTTATCCAGAACCCGAAGGCACCATCTCAAAATAGTGGGCAGTCATTAGAACTAACCTTTTTACACTTTCAGATACGGTACAAAAACAGTACTAATCTCCTGAGAGGATATTATAGTAAAGTTATCAGTAGTAAGGTCAGCTTTTTATTTCACAGAATATTTAGACAGATACATAGAAAATATGGAGCAAGGAATAGGGAAAATAGGGCAGAAAGAGGGCAGTGAATCACTATCTAAGAAGGCTGTGGAGTCACTGTGGAGCATATTCAAGGCAGAGAATTGTGATTGCTAATCACTTTAATTCCCCTTTCCATTCACACACTGACCTTTCTGTCCTGGGCCTCCTCCACTGTCAGAGTGAGGCCCAACACAAACTGGAGGAACAGCGCCTGATATTTTGTTTGGGCACCTTACACCCCAGCGCATGAAAACTGAAGGTTGACACAAAATGCTGGTGTAACTCAGCGGGACAAGCAGCATCTCTGAAGAAGTTCAGACTTCCTGAAGAAGGGTCTCGACCCGAAACGCCACCCATTCCTTCTCTCCAGAGATGCTGCCTGCCCCGCTGAGTTATTTGTCTATCTTCAATTTAAACCAGCATCTGCAGTTCTTTCCTACAAGATTAGAATATTGACTTATCTAATTGCAAGTAGCTCTTGCTTTCCTTCCCTCTCCATCCCTCCCCCTTCCTAGTTCTCCGACCTGTCTGACTGCCCCCTTGATTAAAGTTTATCTCTATTGTCAGCTAACAGTGATCTATTCCGCATTTTCCTGGATCTCCATCTCCTTTGATGTCTCATTTTCACACCTTACCCTCCCCTATCTCTGTGTTTCCCTCTCTCCTGAGTCCCGACCAGAAACGTCAACCATTCCTTCTCTCCAGAGATGCTGCCTGCCCCGCTGAGTTACTCCAGCATTTTTGTGTCTATGTTCGGTGTAAACCAGCATCTGCAGTTCCTTCCTGCACAATTATGATTGTATATATATATATTGACTGACACATGTGGAAATAGTGAAGAGTAGTAAAACGGCGTTGAGGTCAAAATCATCGTGATCTTATTTTTTCCAAACCAGCATTAGAATTACAGATGTTTTTACATTATAACTCTGCTTCATGCACTCCAGGATAAACGAGGTAGTTACTCAGTAAATTAGATTTATTTGTAATATGCTTCCATTTGGCACGTTAATCTGCCATATTGATATGCACTTATTGACATTAACTTTTTCATACCCCAAGGGCACAGAAGAAGGGTGGCATGCATCTCAGTTCATGCCAAACCATGGTGATCTCTTTAGAATTTCGGATGCAGTACAACAACAGTGTTAATCTCCTGAGAGGAGATTATAGTAAAGTCATAAGTAGTCAGGCTAGTCTTTTTTTTTTTTGACAAAATGTCTGCACAGATGATACAAAAATATGGAGCTAGAAAGAGGCAAACATAATTGCCTGGATTAGGGGTATTAGGGGTTTTAGCTACAAGCCAGAATGGTCACAATTATACGGTATTAGCGGCAAGGACAGGTTGGACAGACTTGGATTGTTTTCTCTGCAATGCCAGAGGTTAAGGGGAGACCTGGTAGAAGTATATACAATTATGAGAGGCATAGATAGGGTAGACAGTCAGGACCTTCTTACCCAGGGTGGGAAAGGTCAATGACTTGAGGACATTGTTTTAAGGTGAGAGGGGCAAAGTTTAAAGGAGACGTGCAGGCCAAGTTTTTTTTGAAACTTTTACATTACTTTACGCAGAGTGTGGTGAGTGCCTGGAAAAAAGCTGGAGAAACTCAGCGGGTGCAGCAGCATCTATGGAGCGAAGGAAATAGACAACGTTTTGGGCCGAAACCCTTCTTCACACTGATGGGGGATGGGGGCAGGGAGAAGAAAGGAAAAAGGAGGAGGAGGAGCCCGAGGGCTGAGGGAGAGATAGGAAGGGGAGGAGACAGCAAGGGCTAACAGAATTGGGAGAATTCAATGTTCATGCCACCAGGATGCAGACTCCCCAAGCGCAATATGAGGTGCTGTTCCTCCAAGGGTGCTCTGCCAAGAGTGATGATGGAAGCAGATAGGAAAGTGGTGTGGAAGAATTTTTAGATATGCAGGGAATGGATGGATTTGCATCACGTGCACGCAGAGAAGCACCGCCATTGTGGGCTGAAGGGCCTGTTCCTGTGCTGTACTGTTCTATGTTGATTCCACCAAAATTCAGAGACAGAATCAAATAAAGAGAGAGATACTGTACTGGGTGGACAGAATGGCAAAGAGTGCAGAACTACTAGATCTAGGAGGCCGGTTCTCTGGATGCTTTCAAGAGAGCACTGGATAGGGCTCTTAAAGATAGCAGAGTCAGGGGATATGGGGAAAAGGCAGGAACGGGGTACTGATTGGGGATGATCAGCCATGATCACATTGAATGGCGGTGCTGGCTCGAAGGGCCAAATGGCCCACTCCTGCACCTATTGTCTATTGTCTATCTGATGGAGATAGGTAACAAATAAATACACTTGCCCCTGTGCATTCAGGCAGAAGATCAGTGATAGCCGGGTCCTCTCATAGATGAACTGAGGCCCGGGCCAACTTTTAGAAGCCTCCAGACCAAGATCAAGCAGAGGCCCCCCAATTTTAGAGGCTCCCAAATCAAGATCCCTTTGATGCAGCCAGGGTCTTGAGGCCCATGCCAAATGGCACTCATTGCCCCCTTCTCTGATAGGGCCTGGTGATAGAAACCACCTGAAAGACGTAGATAAGTTCACCCTGACATTGAAGAAAATATGGTGAGGGAGAGTCAGACTCTAAGTTGGACAAGGAGAAAGAATATTGAGGGAAGCAGAAATGATCAAAACATTTAAAAAAATTATACAAAGAAAAGGAAAATGGAGCCCGAACCAAAAGAATGAATTTGACAAAAAAGATGGGCAGCCGTGGGAAACAACAGGAATTCGACTTAACAGGTTTTTTTAACAGATGCCAAGTTTTTTAACAGATGTAAAGCAATTACAGGAAATAAATTTCTGCATGTTCATATTGATATATAATAATTAAGATGCAGCTTCCCATCAAAGGGTGCATGTTACAACACAACCTATAAGAGTCCTTTCAAATTCCTGTTTGGTTAAATACAGTGTATGTGTATTTGTGTGTGTGTGTGTGTATTCAGGTGTAAGATCCAGTTAGCATTAGCACAGGGCATTGACTTTAAAAATAAATCACCGCTATTTTCCATTTACTTGGTGGTGGGTCTGTGGTTGGAGAGAGCTGGTAGGGGTAGGAAGAAGCCTGGCACTTGTGTATCAGGAACAGTCTCTATGCGTTTATCAAAAAATAATGACCATGTCCAACAGCAGAGTGCACATACTGTAATAATAAACCCTCACCTGGTGCCCTGCATCTTTCAATATCTATGGTGCGCCACTAGCTTCAGCACTTATTTGCAATCTGGACGTCGTGTGTTTTTAGGCGGCACAGTGGTAGAGCTGCTGTCACACACCACCGGAGACCTGGGCTCGATCCTGACCTCTGGGTGCTGCCTGCGTGGAGTTTGCAAGTTCTCCCTGCAGCCGCATGGGTTTCCTCCGGGTGCTCCAGTTTCCACCCACATCCCAAAGAGACGTGAGTTTATTGGGGGGGGAGCTCCCCTCTGTAAATTGCCCCCTTAGTGTGTGCAGAGTAGATGTGAAAGTAGGATAACATAGAACGAGTGTGAACGAGGGTGATCGATGGTCACCGTGGGCTCAAGAGCCTGGTTCCAATCTGTCTCGTTCAAGAGAAATTCTAAAGGTTTTTACATTTCTGAAATTCCTGTTAACTCTCCTTCCCCTTGAGTACATCACTGTTTGCTGATTATACTCCAACACCGTATTTGCACGTCACTACTCTCATTTCCCTTCTCCTTCAAGCCAACTAGTGTATATTTTTCAAAGTTTTTTTATATAATTGCACTTTTACCGATTTTCACCCAGACCCACCACCAAGTAAATGGAAAATAGCAATGATTTATTTTTTAAAGTCAATGCCCTGTGCTAATGCGAACTGGATCTCACACATGAATACACACGTTTGGCATCTTCTGCAGCTCAGAAAGCTATTAATACATTGTCAGCAAATGTAATATTCACGAGGGCTTTTCCACTTCCAAAGCCCAGAGATGAAGACTCTAAACTCCAAGTAAATCTTCTAGGCCCATCAGTTATTTTAAACTTTTTTTTTTGGATAACTGCAGGGGCAGTTTTAGAGTCCTGGACTTATAGAGCACGTAGAGGTGTCCTTCGGCCCTTCTAGTCCATGCCGGCCGAGGTGCTCCACGCTTGGCCCATATCCCCCTCAACCGTTCCTATCCATGCACACAGCTCCTGTCCAATGCTCTTTATAGTGCCTGCCTCAACTACCTCCTCTGGCAGCTCGTTCCATGCACCCACTGTGTTGGAAAAGATGAACTTAGTCGCGTTTCCACATGGAGAGAAATTACCAAAACACTATGAAGATTCATTTACATCGGTGGCTACTCGAGGAGGCACTGCTCGACTCATTAAACCCCGCAGCGGGGTTTAATGAGTCGAGCAGTGCCTCCTCGAGTAGCCACCGATGCGCTTGTTTGTGTCGCCAGGCAGCGAGGGATAAAGTTCAGGAGGTTGCAGGACTTACTGTGGATTGCAGGGGGTCGGTGCCCTGGCGTTGATGGCGGGGTGTTTGTGCTGTGGGTCGTGAGGCTGGAGATCTCTCTGCTGTTGCTGCTGCTGCTGCTGTTGGTAGTGGTGGTGGTGGCGGTGGTGGCGGTGGTGGGGGCCGCTGCTGCTACTGCTGTTGCTGTTGCTGCCGCCGCCGTTGTTATTATTGCCGCCGCTGCTGCTGCTGCCGCTGCCGCTGGCCGGCTGCTCTTTCAAGCTCCGGTTCTCCTCCAATAGCTCCTCCACCTTCAGCTCCAGCTCGCGGATCCTGTGCCTCTGGGTCTGGATGAGGGTCTGCTGGTTCTGCACGATGGTGGTCAACTCTTTGAGGTACAGCACCGCCCTCATCGGGTTCTCCATCAGGCTCTCCATGGCCGGGGAGGAAGCAGGGAGATAGATGCGAGCTGCTGCTGCTGCTGATGCTGATGCTGCTGATGCTGCTGCTGATGCTGATGCTGCTCCGCACTCAGGCTGATGCTGATGCTGCTGCTGATGCTACTGCTCCTTCCTCTGGACCAGCTGGATACCGACGCACAGCCACGCTCCTTAAAGCCACAACGCGCCGGTTTAAAGGCACCCTGCAACATTTCCAGCGCCCACCGGAATAAATCAAAGCACAGCATCGAACCTCCTCCTGTGGCATATGTTGCCGAGTCGCCAGCTATAGGCTGCACAGAGTCACTCCTTGAGTCTTCATCTTTCAAAATCTCAATGGGGGATATTAAAGTGGACACAATCATGAGTGGAGTCGTCCGGGAAGACGCACATGGTCTCTTGCCCAGATAGAGAGGAGGTTCTGAAGAAGGGTTTCGGCCCGAAACGTTGCCTATTTCCTTCGCTCCATAGATGCTGCTGCACCCGCTGAGTTTCTCCAGCTTTTTTGTGTACCGTCTCTTGCCCAGAGTTGGGCAATCCTCTGAAGAAGGGTTTTGTCCAGAAACGTTGCCTATTTCCTTCGCTCCATAGATGCTGCTGCACCCGCTGGATTTCTCCAGCATTTTTGTCTACCCAGGACCAAAGGATATGGGTTTAAGGTGAAGGCGAAAGTCTGAGGGGAAGAGGAATCTGAGGGGTAACTCTTTCACACAAAGGGTGGTTCGTGTGTGAAACGAGCTGCCAGAGTAGGTAGCTGGGGCAGGGGGCGTGCATATTTCTGAAGATCTCTCCTGGTCCGAGAACGTTGATGCAATTATAAAGAAAGCACATCAGCGCCTCTACTTCCTGAGAAGATTCCGGAGAGCCAGTTTGTCAAGGAGGACGCTCTCGAACATCTACAGTAGAGAGCATGCTGACCGGTTGCATCGTGGCTTGGTTCGGCAACTTGTGCGCCCTGGAGAGGAAAAGACCACAAAAAGTAGTAAACACTGCCCAGTCCATCATCGGCTCTGACCTCCCTTCCATCAGGGGGGGATCTATCGAAGTAGCTGCCTCAAAAATGCTGGCAGTATCATCAAGGACCCACACCATCCTGGCCACACATTCATCTCCCCGCTACCTTCAGGTAGAAGGTACAGGAGCCTGAAGACTGCAACGTCCAGGTTCAGGAATAGCTACTTCCCCACAGCCATCAGGCTATTAAACTCAGCTCAAACAAAACTCCGAATATTAATAGCCCATTATCTGTTTATTTGCACTTTATCTGTTTTATTTATTCATATGTGTATATATTTATATAATGGACACACTGATCTGTTCTGTATTCATGTCTACTATATTCTGTTGTGCTGAAGCAAAGCAAGAATTTCATTGTCCTATCTGGGACACATGATAATAAACTCTCTTGATCTTGATCTTGATTACCGCAACATTTAAGAAACAATTAGGCAGGTTCATGGATAAGACAGGATGAGCGGGATCTGGGGAAAACGCAGGCAGATGGGACTAGTGCAGCTGGGACATGTTGGCCGATGTGGCAAGTTGGGACAAAGGGCCTGTTTCCACGCGGTATCACTCTATGAGATGGGGTTGAAATCTCTACCTCAACCAGCAGAGTTCCACTGGGACTTCTTCAGTCCGAAGAAGGGTCTCAACCCAAAACGACACCCATTCCTTCTCTCCAGAGATGCTGCCTGACCCACTGAGTTACTCCAGCATTTTGTGACTACCTTTGATTTACACCACGATCTGCAGTTCTTTCTTACACAGAGCTTACTCTTCTGCTATCTTGTTCTATGTTCTAGGCAGGCAGGGTGCAAGAGATTTCATTTGAAGAGATTCCAGCACTTCAACTCCCCCTCCCATTCCAAATCCAACCTTTCTGTCCTGGGCCTCCTCCATGGCCAGAGTGATTCCCATCGCAAATTGGAGGAGCAGCACCTCATATTTCGCTTGGGCAGTTTACACCCCAGCGGTATGAACATTGACCTCCAATTTCAGGTAGTCTTTGCTTTCTCCCTCCTTCCCCTCCCCTTCCCAGTTCTCCCGCAACCTACTCTCTGCTTCTTCCTTTCTTCTTCCTGCCCATCCACCTACACATCAGTCTGAAGAAGGGTCTCGACCCGAAACGTCACCTATTCCTTCGCTCCATAGATGCTGCCTCACCCGCTGAGTTTCTCCAGCATTTTTGTCTACCTACAATGGCCATGAAGGTGAAATAAGGCTGCAGCGTGGCGAGACTCCCAACTGCTCAGGAGTCCATGCTGTTGGACCTGGGTCTGTCTCTGTCAAGGACCGTGTGGTGGCTGTCTGTACACCAGTCACCCCACGTTAAAAGATGTCACAAACGGGCATCCACCTGGATACCAGGAAGACAATCATATACGACTTTGAGTGCCACAGTATTAATGTCTGAGGAGAGATTAGGTTGACTGGGCTACACACTCGCATGTAGAAATAATCTCAGTGATACACGTCAAGTTATTGCTGGGGTGGATGCTTTCCACCGCTGGGAAGTCCTCAGCCAGGGAATCATAAATCCTGGACCTCTCTCCTACAGAGGACACTGGAGATACATTCACTGAGTACTGTATGTCCAGGGCAGAGATTGGCAGATTTTGAGCTATTAATGGAATCAGAATATGGAGTCATTGCATTGCAATTGCAATGGGTCTGTGGAATTTTCTGCCTCAGAGGGCGGTGGAAGCAGGTTCTCTGGATGCTTTCAAGAGAGAGCTAGATAGGGCTCTTAAAAATAGCGGAGTCAGGGGATATGGGGAGAAGGCAGGAACGGGGTACTGATTGGGGATGATCAGCCATGATCACATTGAATGGCGGTGCTGGCTCGAAGGGCCGAATGGCCTACTCCTGCACCTATTGTCTATTGTCTATTGCAGGCAAGTGGCATTGAAATAAAACGTCAACAACTTGTACAACGTAGCATACAATGGGTGGGGGGCAATGATATTTTGTTGTTATTATTATGTTACTGTTTAGTTGTGCCCTGTTACTCTTGTCACCACTCCTTTGGTTTTACATGGTATAATTAATACACTTTGATTCCCTCTTCATCAATGATTTTCTGTCGAGGGTACTTACAAGCTGCTCAACAAATACTCTGAACCAAATTGGTGAGGTCTTAATATGAATACTAGGACATAAGAGGTAGAACATGAGAAATAGAAGCAGCAGGGGGGCTATTGACTCTCTCACACCTGCTCTGCTCTGCTCAACATCATGGCTCATGCTCAAATATAGCAGCAGGTAGTTCAGCTGCCATCACATTTCCCGAAACTAGTATCATAGAGTTCTGCTGTAAAGTCCAGTGGGTTGAATTAAATGCTAACTGACAAATCAGCGATATACGTTTAATCAGGGCACTCACATCCTTTTGCAGGCCTTCCTCAACATCATGTAGTTATAGCTGTGCCTTTGACTCTTTTCCGTTTGTGGCCACAGAACATAAATCTGTGCAATTGTTCCATTCACTGCATCTGAAATCAAGATAACCTTCAATTGGAAATGCCCAATGCTGCCCCTACCACCAGAACATCCTCCTACTTAAAATGGCAACACCCCTCCCCTATTTTCAGCGATGTATTGTATTGTTACTGTTTATTTTTGTCTCATGTGCCGTAATATGGTGAAAAGGTTTACTTTTCATGCTGTCCAGACAAATCAGATAATACTATACAGGATAGGCACAAAGTGCTAGTGTAATTCAGCGGGTCAGGCAGCATCTCTGGAGAAAATGGAGAGAAGACATTTCGGGTGGGGACCCTTCTTCAGACTGACACTGTACAGGAATGCAATTAAGCCATACACTAGTATAACAGGTAGAATAAAGAGAAAATGACCAGTGTGCAGAATATAGATTCTTGGCATTGTGGTATAACAGTTCCAGAAATAAAGTCCAGTGTCTGCAATGAGGTAAGTTGTAAGATCATCACTGTACCCTAGCTTATGGGAGAACTGTTCAGAAACTCCGATATCAGAAGATGTACATTGCTCAGATAAAATGAAGATGAAAAAAATAGTGAGCTTAGCAGATTCATCCTTTAAGCAGCTAGCTTGTGAGCACTGCTAGAAAGTCAATGCTGAACCTGTGAGTGTGGCCTGCTACTGTGCAATCGGCTGGCCACCAATTGCAGTCTGAAGCCTAACTATTAATCTGGTCTTGTTCCCCATGTTTGTTTTGTTCCCCATTTTCATCTTTGCTGTCTGTATACACATACATTCACCCAAAAAATTCTCTTAAACCAATCCCAATTACTGTATTTCTAGAGAGACATAGACTGATGGGTGGAGATAGAGTGAAATATAAGCATTCCATAAGGGATAGGCTTGTGAGAACTAATTGCAATTTCTTATAAAATTGCTTACGAGTTAATGATGTGAATACTTCATAGACCACGCTAAACCTCATCTATCTGGAAATGGTTAGCATCAACAGTAAATTAATCTCATTTAAAATTGTCTTGTTTGAAATTGATCCATTAGGGCAATATGTTTTTTTATGGATAGGATTCTATTTGTTTCATTTAAGTTCCCCTCATTTCTTGGGTGCCACCATTCATTGATCAGGACTGGGTCTCCAGCTTTGTTCTTGAACTGTCTGCTGAGGACAAGTGGTGAATGCAGTAACCTAGCTCGCTTTTACTACACCTCTCTATCAACGTTCCCCGCCACTATTCTTTGAACTCTGAGACGATTTACGAGGATGTTGCCAGGACTAGAGGGTCTGAGCTATAGGGAGTAGGCTGGGATCTCTATTCCTTGGAGTGCAAGAGGATGAGGAGTGATCTTATAGAGTTGTATAAAATCATGAGAGGAATAGATCGGGTAGATGCACAGAGTCTCATGCCCAGAGTAGGTAGGCACCAGAGGACATGGGTTTAAGGTGAAGGGGAAAAGATTTCATAGGAATCTGAGGGATAGCCTTTTCACACAGAGGGTGGTGGGTGTATGGAACAAGCTGCCAGAGGAGGTAGCTGAGGCTGGGACTATCCCAACGTTTAAGAAACAGTTAGACAGGTACATGGATAGAACCGGTTTGGAGGATATGGACCAAACGCAGGCAGGTGGGACTAGTGTAGCTGAGACATCTTGGCCGATGTGGGGAAGTTGGGCCGAAAGGCCTATTTCCAAGCTGTATCACTCTATGACTCTGTCGGCAGCCTCCTGTATTAGAATAAATTAGTTCATTGATTGAAAGATATAGCATGGAAACAAGCCATTCAGCCCACCAAGTCCACCTTGACCATCATTCACCAGTTCACACTAATTCTATGTTATCCCATTTTTACATGTTCTCCCTTACACACTAGGGGCAATTTCCACAAGCCTATTAACCTTTAAACCCGCACATCTTTGCGATGGTGGAGGAAACTGGCACACCCAAAGGAATCCTATGTGGTCACAGGGAGAACATGCAAACTCCACACAGATGGCACCCGGGTCTCCGGCGCGTTGTGAGGCAGCAGCTCTACCAGCTGCACCACTGTGCTGCCCTCGTCGATGTAGACTTATGTTTTAAAAGGGGTAGAACTGAGGAAAAAACATGTATGCAGAGAAGTAAAGGGAAACAAGAAAAGGGAAACAGGGAGGACAGGAAACCGATTGGTAGAAAATGGTGAAGAATTATGTATTGAGAGAAAGAACATTGTGACATGCAGATTAAAAAAGTGTCCAAGAATTAAAAATTGAACAATGAACAAAGAGAAGAAATACAGGTGAAAAAAACAAACACTTATAGGGAGGACGGCAGATGAGACACAAGAGGGGAGAGAGAAAGAGAGAGGAGCAATGATAGTCAAATAAAAATAAATCTTACAGATTAATGACTAGTGACAGTTAAGCAGAAATATGGATGGGGCCAGACAAACAGAAATGCATGCGAGTGAGAGAGTAAGGACTAGCATTCCTCACATTAATTTTTAAAAAGGCTGACCCAGAAGACGGTACGCGAATGATGAAAGCTCTTATCTGACAGGATTTCTCCACGGCTCTTGTTCTGTGCTAAAATGGAGCAGTGATCAACAACATGATCCAACAGTGACGGAAAGAATTCCCCTTCCATAGTTTCTGACTGCTGTAATTGTGTTATTTAGCTCTGTCTAAGTGTATAGCCTAGGGCTATGCAAAGAGACCTTAACGAAATTATACATTCATTTCACGTGGATGCCAGTGAAACAGCCTTATGAATTGTAATCGAAACTGTCATTGTGGGAGAGTGAGAGACCTAAAAATAAGATATATGCAGATCAGTCATATAAAAGTAATTTGATGCTTTAAAAGCTTTGGCAACAAATCTCCAGTGTTCAAGTTGTACGATGCTTCCATGTAAAAAAAACTGGTTTTCTGCTCTTTGCTTGGAGCTTAATTTTTATCAACTCAACAGCAAATTAAAGCATAATTCTGGGACCAAATCACCTAACTGTAATTTTGATCCTCTTAAAGGCATGCACAGTTTTAGCTGTTTAAGAAGGAAGTGCAGATGCTGCAAAAATCGAAGGTACACAAAAATGCTGGAGAAACTCAGTGGGTGCAGCAGCATCTATGGAGGGAAGGAAATAGGCAACGTTTCGGGCTGAAACCCTTCCGGGTTTCGGGCCGAAACGTTGCCTATTTCCTTCAGGGTTTCGGGCCGAAACGTTGCCTATTTCCTTCGCTCCATAGATGCTGCTGCACCCGCTGAGTTTCTCCAACATTTTTGTGTACCTTAAAGTTTTAGCTGTTTGTTCTAACTAAAGAGTAAAGTGGATGGTAGGGGGTACAGTACCAGATTGACTGATCACAATATTTCGAACATCATTAGCTGTTGTCTCACAAGTTTGTTGTGTGTCTCCAGCCAGTCCAGAAAGCATGACAAATTGGAAATTCTATGCAAAATGTTCTTTACCTCCCAAAGTCAGCTGACATTCTTGTAAATCTGGTCGGGAATTAGTATTCTTTTTAAGTGGAAACCCAAGAGACATATTTCTTCCTTCTGAACTTCAATGATGGACTTGCAAATTAGTATTAAGAAAGAACTGCAGATGCTGGAAAATCGAAGGTAGACAAAAATGCTGGAGAAACTCAGCGGGTGAGGCAGCATCTATGGAGCGAAGGAAATAGGCAACAGCTCGACCCGAAACATCGCCTATTTCCTTCACTCCATAGATGCTGCCTCACCCACTGAGTTTCTCCAGCATTTTGTCTACCTGCAAATTGGTATTTGTCTGTTGGTGAAGTACACTAGTGAGATTTTCTGAACAAGACAGATTCTCCTCCCCATTCCATGCATATTTGCATATTCGAATGGGTAAAAAATTAAAACAAATCTGCTGATATATTCCATGAGGTACCTTTGCTGCAATGTGTGATAAAGTAAGTCATAGAGACATACAGCACGGAACCAGGCCCTTCGACCCAACTCGCCCATGCTGACCAAGATGACTCATCTAAATTATTCCCATTTACTCGGATTGGCTCTATACCCCTAGTCTGGACCTTCCAAGTACCTGTGTACCCGTCCAAGTGCCTTTTAAATGTTATTGTGTTATCTTGTAACTCAGGTACTTTCAATATAGGTGAGGACCTTTCATTCGTGGCAACCCTTAAACACTCAACTCAAATCAAACAACTCAAATCAGCTATATAATTGCACTGGCAAGATCTGAATCCGTGTCTAATCTTTGCACTTTGAATTCAAGAAAACAAGTACATCTCCAATGATTGAAAATAAACTGTGCATCACTTACCCACAATTGCTATCATTACGCCCTGGCTGTCTTGTGACATTCTATGTTGAATGGACAATAATCCGAGGTCATGTCTAAATACATTTGGGTTATTTCTTTTAGTTTTCTCAAACAGGATCTATAATTATCAGATTTCTGTCAATGAACCACTCAATAGATTCTGCACCCATGGTAAGCATACTGAACTTCTTGACGTTGCTATTAATCCTTGAAGAGCATGGCTCGTGTCCGGAGGGTGTGCAAACCTTTACAATATTCAGAATGTTGTAAGTTCAAGTGGCACTCCAGCATAAAAATGTTGACTGACACTTAAACGTAGTACGAGGAGAATGCTGCACTATCAGTGGTGCCGCCTCTTGGATGAAAAGTCAAATCAAAGTTCAATCTGTCCTTCAGATAGATATAAAGATTTCATGCACCTCTTTTTCGCAGAAGGATGTTGTCCCTCGTATCCTGGCCCAGTAATGAACCCTCAATTAACGCTATCAAAATCTCGTTGAAGGCAGAATAGCAGGCACCTTCAGGTGAGAAGAGAAAATCATTTTATGAGGGTAATGATGAGCATTTTCCCAAAATTAATTGATTGAAGATACAGCATGATAAAGGCCCTTTGGCCCACCAAGTTCATGCTGACCATCAATCAACAATTCACACTAATTCTGTTATCCCACTTTCACATCCACTTGCTACAACCTGGGGCAGCTAACAAAGGGCAATTAACCCATACGTCTTTGGGATGTAGGGAGGAACCGGGGCACTGGAAGGAAACTGACGCAGTTGCAGCGAGAACGTGCAAACTCCGCACGGACAGTACCCGAGGTCAGGATCGATCCCGGGTCCCTGGCACTGTGAGGAAGCAACTCTACCAGCTATGCCACCCCTTTGGAGTACCAAGTCACTGATTACATTTCATATTGAAAACAAACCAAACATTATCTGTACATTTAAAATTAGCAAATTGTTAAAACTAAAATGGGAAGTATTGTTTCAATATTAGTCAAGCCTTTGAGCTGAGGGGAATTTGATGTTTTATCATAAAATGCTGCAAGGATTATTTTGCACGGGTCTAGTGTGAACCGAACCAATTATCCCTGAAGTAGAAACAAACAGCTGATCCCAGACTCTTACAGCTTTTGTTTGTTTCTGGCACATCCTTTTGCTTTGTACTTAGTTATATATCCCCCTCCTTCATTTAACAAATCATGTCCCATCTGGTGTAGACAAAAATGCTGGAGAAGCTCAGCGGGTGAGGCAGCATCTATGGAGTGAAGGAATAGGTGACGTTTCGGGTCGAGACCCTTCCTCAGACCGTCTGGTGTTGATTCTTTCTATTTTTAATCAAATAATTGATTATATCAACAATACAAAAGGACAAGGACAAAGGACAAAGGACATTTATTGTCACGTACACCAATTGATGTAGTGAAATTTGAGTTGCCATTTGCAGCACACCAATAAAAGTAAAACACAACATTTAAGAATTTAACATTGAACATAAAAACATCAGAAACGTTATCAGAAATGGCCGTCCGTTAATGTGCTACCCCGTGGTATCAATTCTCTTTCTCGGTTAGATCTGTAATTTAATTGAGCCGTTGAATTGTGGAGCAGATGATAATATAAGTAGCAGAAAAAAGGTTTGAGGGAATGAGCCAGACATCCTCCAGCACCATCCTTTCTTAATTGGCTCAAAGCACCAAGATACCTACAAGGAGGGCTAACCTATTAATGGTTCAACGGTACTTTATTCTCATGTGTACCTGAGTGCAGTGAAATTACTTTTTTTGGTACAGTTCAGTGATGATCCGACTGCACATTATGTACAAGAAAGACACAAAATGTGGAGTAACTCAGCGGGACAGGCAGCATCTCGGGAGAGAAGGAATGGGTGAAGTTTCGGGTTAAGACCCTTCTTCAGTGAGAGTCAGGGGAAAGGGAAACAAGAGATATAGACAGTGATGTAGAGAGATATAAAACAAATGAATGAAAGATATGCATAAAAATAACAATGATAAAGGAAACAGGCCATTATTAGCTGTTTGCTAGGTGAGAACGAGAAGATGGTGTGACATGGGTGGGAGAGGGATGAAGAGAGAAGGAATGCAGGGGTTACTTGAAGTTAGAGTCCCATTTCTATCCCATCGCAGCATCCCTCTCCCTTCAAGAGTGTAAGTTCGTAGACCGCACTGAATCAGTGCACGTCACCTATAGGGTGATTTCACTAAAGGTCACTGGAGCGTAGATCCGCACCCACGTGACCAAAATTCTCAAGTGGAGGACACTCGAGGGTTCCGGTACATGTTAGTGGATGGGAAAAAACGCATTTTCCCACCCGTTAAAAACATAGAAAACGGCGAGGTTGTGAGCTGCAATTTACTGTGCCAGTCGGGGTGACCGTGAGGCACAGCTACCTAGATTTACAGGAAAAAAAAAAGATAGAAAGTAAGGTAAATTCAAGAGGGAACTGAAGGTGCCAAACCGGCGGAAGTGAACAGCCGACATTTGCCGTGGATATTTAAAGGTCCAAAATATCGGGAATTATCGCGTTTGCTCGCTGAATTTCATCAAAAGTAAGGCATTGTTAACTTACTTTTGATGAAATTCAGCGAGCAAACGCGATAATTCCCGATATTTTGGACCTTTAAATATAACGGCAAATGTCGGCTGTTCACTTCCGCCGGTTTGGCACCTTTAGTTCCCTCTTGAATTTACCTTACTTGCTATCTTTTTTTTCCTGTAAATCTAGGTAGCTGTGCCTCACGGTCACCCCGACTGGCACAGTAAATTGCAGCTCACAACCTCGCCGTTTTCTATGTTTTTAACGGGTGGGAAAATGCGTTTTTTCCCATCCACTAACATGTACCGGAACCCTCGAGTGTCCTCCACTTGAGAATTTTGGTCACGTGGGTGCGGATCTACGCTCCAGTGACCTTTAGTGAAATCACCCTATTAGTTTGCAATGGAGTGAAAACTCAACTGTGAAGCAATTTATTTAAAAAAATAGTCATTAGCAGAAGTGCTCATGGAGTACTTTTGACACATAGCAAACTAAACCCTGTTAAACTTTAGAACTTGGTTAAGACTGTTGTTTACATTTCACAATGGGAGATGATGATCCTGTCTCCAGTAAGTGTCTGCAGCTTCTGTAGGAGATCAGTCAGCCTGACATCAGCAGCAGCAGCAGCAGCAAAACTTGCAAGAACCTCCCATTAAGGAAGTTGGCACTTAGAAAATAAAAGTAGGAGTGGGCAATATCAATGCGGAATGTGAAAGTGAAAGCATGTTCACGTTTCTTGAGGGTGCAACTAGCAAAATACATTGGGGAAATCATTGGATGTGGTGTATTTAGACCTTCAAAAGGCTTTCCCAAAGGAGTTAATAACATACTCTTAAAGTTACAGAGTATGGCATAATATGTTGTGGAATGAGGATTGGTTAAGGGACAGAAAGCAGAGAATGAGAACGTAGATTATTTTTGGGTTGATAGCTGTGACCAATGGAGGCTGCAGGAACCATTGCTGGGCCTCAGCTTTTCACAATCAATATTATTGATTTGAATAGAAACAAAATGCTGGAGTAACTTAACGGGACCAGCAGTAAATCTGGAGAGAAGGAATGAGTGATGTTTCGGGTCGAGACCCTTCTTTGGACTGATGTCAGGGGAAAGGAAGATACATAGATAAGGAAGTGTAAGGTGTGAAAATAGGACAAAGGGAACGGAGATCAAGGAAAATGGAGAATAGATCATTGTTAGCTGGGAGAAAGTAACAACAAAACAAACAGAGATAAAATGTAGTCAGAAAGAGTAAGACTGGTCGGAGAACTGGAAAGGGGGAGGGATGGAGATGGAAAGCAAGGGTTACTTGAAGTTAGAGAACTCAACGTTCATACCGCTGGCGATTTGGATATGGGAATCAAGAGTAATATGTCCAAATCTGGGTGGCAATGTGAGCTCTGAGGAAGATGCTTCAGAAGGCTATAAACAATCTGTTAATGTGAGAACAATGGCAGATGGAATGTAAAGTGGAAGAATACAAGATCTACTTTGATAGAAAAACATTTAAAAAACACAGTATTTTTTTAAATAGTGCCAGGTTGAGGAGGATCCAAATTGTCCTTGTACATGAAACACTGAAAGTTTACATATAGATAGAACAATCGATTAAGAAGATAAACAACATGTTGGCCTTTGTTGCAAGAAGATTTGAAACATGTTACCGCATTTATATGAAAAACTTGCGCAATTGCACCTGGGATACTGTGCACAGATCTGGTCTCCATTAGCTAACAGAGAACTTCTTCTTCTTGCATATGGCGTGTACAGCCTAAAGTTGTAAGACAACTTGTTCTGTTTAATCTTCTGTTTGTGCACGCCAGGTTGATTGCATTCGTCAAAACAGGGTGGATCACGTGAAGGTTGCAATCTGAGTAACCAACATAAACTTTCCTTTCGTGAATATTAAATATTGAGACTCGTGAATCCTTTTGAATAAGGATCTTTTTATTCCTTTTGTTAAGAGTAGCGCCATTACTCCTCAGGAGGAGACAAAGTGGATAACTCTAGGGGTTTTGAATGATACAGTCCACTGCTTCCATACTTAAGTATGCCATTAGATACATTATTGAGTCTGCCTGGCTTTCTTTTATTTTTAAGAGCAAGAACATTTTGAAAGCAGCTTTTAGATTTTTTTTGAATATTTTACAAATTGGTGCTTTGTTTGTCTGAACCCTACGAGACTGTGCTGTATATTTCATGAATTTTATTAATCATCATAATGCATTTGTTAAGTTCCTTAAATCAAAATCAATTATCTGCTTGATGTGGGGACAAATAATACTTGTTGCATTGTCCTTGAACTCAATTTAAATGCCATTTATCATGTCAAGACAGTGGGGTTAATATCCTTCTCTTCTAGGAAGAAAAGGGGCAATATTTTGACAACTCGTATTAGTGTATTCCTAGGCAAAACACAAAGTGCTGGAGGAACTCAGCGGGTCAGGCAGCATCTAGGGAGGGTATAGACATACAACCCTTCGCCTTTAGCCTATTCCTGCTAAATCAGCCATCACTACATTGGAATATGGATTAAAATAGGTAGTTTATGTGCCCACTGGAATTGGTTTGTCGTGTTCACCAATGAAAATACTTTTACACTAACCGAAGTATTTCTCTGTATTTCAGTGAATGTGACAACAATAAACCAATACCAATACCAGCATGATTTTGTTTAGCAGGAGGTGAAGGTGTGGTGGGCTCTACACCAGGTTTTCTCTGCAATTGGTTTTCCAAATGTTTCGTATGAGGTTCATCCTCGAGTAAGTTTCAGTGAATTACACCCCAATAAGACGAGTCTCGACCCGAAACGTCACCCATTCCTTCTCTCAAGAGATGCTGCCTGTCCTGCTGAGTTACTCCAGCTTTTTGGGGCTATCTCCAATAATTTGGAACTTGGCCTTCACGTATGCACAAGTGTTCTCTTTGAACCAAAACTTGAAGATAGAACTCGTGATGTTTGCTCTAGGGTGGAGGTGATGACCATTGGCCAGTGTCCTGCACATCTTGCAGGGCAGCTCAGAGAGGTTATTAGAGATAATGTGATTATAAGGTGAAACATTCCATTTGGTGCAATGAAACAACCAAGTTTGTATCTAATACTATCTAAATGGCGTCAAGTTGGGAAAAGGGGAAGTACAACGGGGTCCTTGTACATCAGTCTATGAAAATAAGCATGCAGGTACAGCAGGCAGTGAAGAAAGCGAATGGCATGTTGGCCTTCATAACAAGAAGGAATTGAATATAGGAGCAAAGAGGTCCTTCTGCAGTTGTACAGAGCCCTAGTCAGACCACACCTGGAGTATTGTGTGCAGTTTTGGTCCCCTAATTGGAGGAAGGACATTCTTGCTATTAAGGGAGTGCAGCGTAGGTTTACAAAGTTAATTCCCGGGATGGCGGGACTGTCATATGCTGAGAGAGTGGAGCAGCTGGGCTTGTACACTCTGGAGTTTAGAAGGATAAGAGGTTATCCCATTGAAACATATAAGATTGTTAAGGGCTTGGACAAGCTAGTGGCAGGAAACATGTTCCCGATGATGGGGGAGTCCAGAACCAGGGGCCACAGTTTAAGAATAAGGAGTAAGCCATTTAGAACAGAGACGAGGAAACACTTTTTCTCACAGAGAGTGGTGATTCTGTGGAATTCTTTACCTCAGAGGGTGGTGAAGGCAGGTTCTCTGGATCCTTTCAAGAGAGGGATACTTAAAAATAGATAGGGCTCTTAAAAATAACGGAGTCAGGGGATATGGGGAGAAGGCAGGAACAGGGTACTGATTGGGGATGATCACATTGAATGGCGGTGCTGGCTTGAAGGGCTGAATGGCCTACTCCTGCACCTATTACCTATTGTCTATTGTATCCAGTCTGCACCGACAGTGTGTCTGTGATAGGTCTGTTGGTGAGGATCACCATTTTCATGTCTTTGAAGAAGAAATGGAGTATGGTGTTGTGAGGCAAATGAAAAATTCTAATTTACTTAAACTTTATTTAAGCTTTAAGCAACTAATTTCTGTAATTCAAAGCGCCAAGATCAGGCATAGTTCCTTCGTACATTTTTGTGCTGTTTCTGAAAATCCTGACCTAGAATTATATTGCTACACAAATTTTTCAAAATACCAAAACATACAGATTTATAACTAGTTTTGTTCAGAATAAAGTCGACAATACAAGATCCAATAATTTGAGGATTGAGAGTTGTCAGAGTCATTGAGATTTCTCTATTTGAAGGAATTATAGTTAGATTTAATCGAGACACATAAAAGTCGAGAATTTTAGTTAGATTTAGTCGAGACACTTGTTCACATAAAATTTCTGAACTGCGAGAATCAAGTAGTACATTAAGTGGATGGGAATACTGTTGCAGCTGCATAAGACAAGCTCTGAGGAAATGGAGCTGTAATTGCACATAAAGTAGGCATATACATGGCAGCAGTCACACTTTTAGTAGTTGCTTTGGACTTGCATACTCTAGAATAATGTCCCTTCTTGCCACAACTATTATAAGTTGCCTCTCGAGCAGGACATATCTCTCTATTATGAATATTACCGCCGCAAAAGTAACACTTCTTTTTTGAATAAGTATATGCTGCAGCAAGGGCACATTTATCAGTAGAAATTGTTTCAGCTTGCTCCATATTAGTACAGTACTTGGGTGAGATTCTTTTGTAGTAGTTGCAGCAGAATACACATTAGATGAGCCATAAGCATCTGAATTTTTCTGAGCCAAGTCTAATGAGTAAGCTTGATTGTAAGCTGACTGTAAATCCAAGGTTTTGTTTTCTGTCGTATTAAAGGCTATGCCAAACCATTAATAAAAGAGTCTCGAATAAGTTCCTGTCAATATTGATCAGCTGTAACTGCTTTATAACCATATAACAATTTACAGCACGGAAACAGGCCATTTCGACCCTTCTAGTCCGTGCCGAACACGTATTCTCCCCTAGTCCCATACACCTGCGTTCAGACCATAACCCTCCATACCTTTCCCGTCCATATAACTATCCAATTTATTTTTAAATGATAAAAACGAACCTGCCTCCACCACCTTCACTGGAAGCTCATTCCACACAGCCACCAATCTCTGAGTAAAGAAGTTCCCCCTCATGTTACCCCTAAACTTCTGTCCCTTAATTCTCAAGTCATGTCCTCTTGTTTGAATCTTTCCTACTCTCATTGGGAAAAGCTTATCCACGTCAACTCTGTCTATTCCTCTCATCATTTTAAAGACCTCTATCAAGTCCCCCCTTAACCTTCTGCGCTCCAAAGAATAAAGCCCTAACTTGTTCAACCTTTCTCTGTAACTTAGTTGCTGAAACCCAGGCAACATTCTAGTAAATCTCCTCTGTACTCTCTCTATTTTGTTGACATCCTTCCTATAATTAGGCAACCAAAATTGTACATCATACTCCAAAATTGGCCTCACCAATGCCTTGTACAATTTTAACATTACATCCCAACTTCTATACTCAATGCTCTGATTTATAAAGGCCAGCACACCAAAAGCTTTCTTTACCACCCTGTCTACATGAGATTCCACTTTCAGGGAACTGTGCACAGTTATTCCCAGATCCCTCTGTTCACCTGCATTCTTCAATTCCCTACCATTTACACTGTACTTTGAAGGCACAGTCTTTACTAAGTCTTTGAAAATTCATCAAGTGACTCACCAGGTTTTTGTTTACGAGTAGCAAGGAGGTGTCGAGCAAATATTACATTGGGTGTCTTAACGAAGAGTCTGCTTAGTACAGCAATAGTAGAATCATAAGTTGTACATTCTTCTATGTAATCATATACATCATAAGAGACAGAGCTTATTAATGTCCTGAATTTGTCTGGTGCATTGTCGCCATACTCATCACAGAAGTTATTTAGTGTACGAAGCCAGTGCTTCCATTCCTTTGCAGCAGTAGGTGAGTTGGGATCCAGATCCAAGCGATGTTGCACTGCTTAACTTCTGAGATTGAGTTGTGAGGCAAATGAAAAATTCTAATTTACTTAAACTTTATTTAAGCTTTAAGCAACTCATTTCTGTAATACACATCTTCAAAGCGCCTGGAAATTATCGCTGATTCCGCAGGCCTCGCCGGCCCAAGGCCCCGCACATGCGCACACTTCATATGGTAACAATTTGGTATGGACAGAACATTTTGAAAACTGTCCTCCTTAATCTCTGTTGAAATCTTTTTCAAGGCCATGCTTGGTGAATGATGCCATTACCTGAACTTTCCTTACATTTTCAGTGAGATCATGTCAATTATGCCTCAATGTCTACGTTGTGATTCTGGGAAGAGTTATTTTTCCATTAGGGGGAGACAGTTGTGGAAGGTACTTGCAATGATGTTTCATGTGGATAAAAATCTCTGCTGTGATTTGCCTCCTTTTTTGAAGATGATCATGTTTACAGTGTCACTTTAATCCCTTGGCCTGCTCCCCCTTTCCCAGCAATGGGAGATTATACATCCAATGTTTTAGTACTTCTGTGAGGATTCCAGGAGTCCTTGTTGTTTTTAAACTTGTGGATTGTGTCTTCAACACAAGAACTATCTAGAAAGATTGAACAAATTAGTAGTAGTTCTTCCTCAAAAACGGGGCAGGTATGATCTGAGAGATTTTGGTAGACTATAGATCAGTAGCCATCAGGTTATTAAACACAACAACAAATAAGCTCTGAACTACAATACACTATTATTATCATTGCACTATAATTGTTTGTTTATTGTGTATGTGTATATATATATATACACACTGAACTTTTTATTTTTCTCACGTTATGTACCATGTTTACATATTCTGTTGTGCTGCAGCAAGTAAGAATGTCATTGTTCTATCTGGGACATATGACAATAAAACATTCTTGGCTCTTGACAAGAACAGACCCTTCGGCTTACAATGCATGTGCTGGACAATCTAAAAACAATCTAACTTTGTCCAACGTCTCCTTGTCCTTAATAGCCACGAATCAAGCCATCATTCTGGTAAACCTCCTCTGCACCCTCTCCAAAGCCTTGTACCTTGTGGTCATCACTCCCTAATACATAGTCCACCAGGGACTATACTCACTGGAAGTTGACGAGAGCCAACATCCTTCGTGTAAATGGGGCAACCAGAACTGCACACATTATTAGCGATAGGTGTGGAGATATTTCACACGTGTAATAAGAAGTAGGGGCCTACCACGGCAAAATAATTACTAATAAAGGCAACAAGCACTCAGCAGGCCCTCACCCAGCAACGGTGCGCAGCTCCATGGCAACCGGGGCTGGCGACGCGGGGCGAAGAGCGCGTGCGCGGACGTGGGGAAGGGGGCGTGGCTGGCGAGGGGGAGTGAAGGACGCATGCGCGGCCGTGGGGAAGGGGGCGTGGCTGGCGACGGGGAGTGAAGGACGCATGCGCGGACATGGGGAAGGGGGCGTGGCTGGCGACGGGGAGTGAAGGACGCATGCGCGGACATGGGGAAGGGGGCGTGGCTGGCGACGGGGAGTGAAGGACGCATGCGCGGCCATGGGGAAGGGGGCGTGACTGGCGACGGGGAGTGAAGGACGCATGCGCGGCCATGGGGAGGAGGGAGAGGTGGCGAAAGCGCAGGCGCAGGAGCGGGGTCTGGGCGACCGGCCGTCCGTCGTCCCCTGAGGTGAAGCTTCAGCTCCGGCGGGAACGCGGGCGGGTGGCAGTTGGCGGGTGGCGGTTGGGCCGGCGGTTGGCGCCAAAAGTCACCGGGCGCGCGCGGCCGGAGACCCGGGACCGAGCGCGAGCGTGCACGCAGGGACAGAGTCCACCCACCCCCACACCACCACATCTTCAATGCTGGGAGCTGTCAGTGGATGTTTATACTTTGCTGGCCTTGTATTAAAGAAGAACAGACTTCTTTACAAATAGCTGCTGTGTAGTTAGTGGGGACCCCCCCCTCCCCCGTCATATGAGTTGGAGACTCATTGTGCAACTGCTTTTTTTTTGGGGGGGTGAAGAGAGGGTGAACCCTGCAGCAACTCTGCTCATCCCAGAAATGCATGATGATGCAGCAATTTTCCCCTTAAAACTTGGAATGAACTAACTGTTTGCAAACCTGAAGAAGTTGTCTCGACCAGAAACGTAGCCCATTCCTTCTCTCCCCAGATGATGATGATGATGTTGTTGTTGCCTGTCCTGCTGAGTTACTCCAGCATTCTGTGCGTCCACCTAACAGTTTGCAGATGGCTGCTTCTAATTAATGGATTCATTAGGATGATGTGTGTCATGACTTGGAGATTGTTGTGCAACTGATTGATGTACAAGATCATACGGGGAGGGGAGGGGATTGGGTGGGGTGAATTTATACTTTTACCCAGAGTAGGGAAAATCAAGAAACAGAAAACCTGGGTTTAAGTTGAGAGAGGAAAGATTTAACGGAACTGAGGGACATATTTTTCGCACAGAATGTGGTCAATTTACCTTGTACCTTGTGGTCATCGCTTCCGAAGAGTCCACCAGGGACTATACTGGAAGTGACCGTGTGGGTTTCTTCCGGGTGCTCCGGTTTTCTCCCACATCCTAAAGATGTGCTGGTTTGTAGGCCTCTGTCTAGCGGGGCCTGTGCCATCTGTGGGCCTGGATGGAGATCTTGAAGGTTGTGTAGGTGGACATGTCAACAGAGGATAGTGGTAAGGCATTCCAGAGGGAAATTGCTTCAGGGAAAATGACGATGTAAGGAGTAGATGTGTGTTGCTGAACTGCAAATTGCTTTGTGTGGTTTATTCTGGATCTTGTTGTTTTCTCTGACGTATATGTCAGTGTTGAGATCGATGTCCTGGTTGATGATCTTGTGAAGGGTAGCCAGTCTGGGCATCTGGCGTCTGGTTTCAAGGGCGTCCCAGTTTAATTCTGTGAGCATTTTGGTTACACTGGATTGTCGCCTGAAGTCGCCGTACAAAAACCGGGCATACACATACAAGAAACTGATCTTCATTGAACATTTTGAAGAACATTTTTATATTTTTTGGTACCGGGGTTCCAAGCAGCGGAGGCATACTCCAAGTGCAGTTGGACTATGGTTTGGTACAATTTTTTGTTGTTGACAGTTTTAGAACTGTGTATGGAATGAGAGCCAGAGGAGGTGGTTGAGGCAGGTACTATTGCAATGTTTAAAAGGCATTTGGACAGTTATGCGGATAGTAAAGATTTGGAGGGATATATGTGGGCTGGTGGAACTAGTGTAGATGGGGCATCTATGCTGGCGGTCAGCATGGGCAAATTTGGGCCGAAAGGCCTGTTTCCATGCTGCACAACTTTTATGCCTGATGGTTTTTGGTAACCTGCATTCATTTAAGAAATGTGGCTGTTAAAACTTGAAAGAACTGTCTGTTTGAAAATAACTGCTATGCAGTTAATAGATTGGGATGATGCGTATCATATGAGTTGGAAATGGATGTGCAACTTTGAGCAGATGGCTTTTGCAAATTAGCATTCATTTTGGAACTGGTCTGCATTTTTTACACATCAGAAATCCATCAGTGTTCTGTTAAAACTTGAAAGAACTAACTGTTTAGAAATTCCTGCTATTTCACAAGTGGATTGAGATGACATGCATCATGTGAGTTGGAAGTTTTTGTGTGACTGATATTTTTTGGATATCTGCATTCATTTAGGAACTTACCCTGAAATTGTTACACTTCTCAGCAATCCAGCTTGAATAAGGGGCCATTGTTTAGTTTAAGCTGAGAGACAACACCTGATTAGGGTGGCACAGCTGGTAGAGCCGCTGCCTCACATTGCAGAGACCTGGGTTTGATGCTGACCTCGGGTGCTGTCTGTGTAGAGTTTGCACTTTCGTCCTGTGACCGCGTGGGTTCCCTTCGGTTGCTCCGGTTTCCTCCCACATCCCAAAGATGTGCTGGTTTGTAGGCGTCTGTTAAATTTCCCCAAGTTTGGAGGGAGTGGATGAGAAAATGGAATAACATAGAACTAGTATGAAAGGGTGATCAATGGTCAGTGTGGACACGGTGGGCCGAAGGAACTGTTTCAATGCTAAATCTCTAAAATCAAACTTTGCCAGCGGAGGCATCAGCAAAGTTGATGCCTCACAATTCCACTGATCCCGGATCGATCCTGATCCAATTGCTGCCGGTGTAGAGTTTGCATATTCTCCCTGTGGCAATTTGGCTTTCCCCCTGGCAATCAGTCTGAGGAAGGGTCTTGACCCGAAACATCACCTATTCCTTCACTCCCGCTCCATAGATGCTGCCTCACCTGCTGAGTTTCTCCAGCGTTTATTGTCTACCTTCCTCCTGGCATTTCATTTTCCCCTCGAAGCCTGAAGCAGCATGGATTAGTTTGAAGTTGTAAACAGTCCCTACTGCGATTGGTGGAATCTGGGGCACTTTGAGGGGGTGGGAAGAAGTTGATGGTAATCTGGGGACAGTAAATTATAGAGAAATCTGGGGAATGGCGTTGCCTGAAGAAGGGTCCCGGTCCAAATCGTCACCTATCCATATCCTACAGAGACAGTCCTAGCCGTACAGCACGGAAACAACTTGGTCAACTTGTCCATGGTGACCAAGGTGTCCCATCTATGTTAGTCCCATTTGGCTCATCTCCCTCTAAACCTTTCCTGTCCATGCAGCTTGACCCGCTTAGTTATTTCAGAGCGCTGTGTATTTTGTTGTAAATCAGCATCTGCAGTTCCTCGTGTCTACATTGTAATTAATTTTTCTTTTTTTTTTCAGTTTACCAGCAGTCAGTTAAAATGATGCAGAAGTATTTCACCGAAGGACAGGTTTACACTGTTCCAATCATCCAGTCGGACTTGCGCCGTGAAGAAGCCATACACCAGATCAGCGATGCCCTTCAGTACCTCCAGAAAATCTCCAATGATATCTTCAATAGGTATGGGCCTTGGAAGTCTCTTTGGTAGATTTATGTTAAGCTACCATACTTGGCTTGTTGAACACAGGTTGGTGTGCTGAGATTGAGTAGGACTTTGTACAGTGTGAGTAGTGCATAACATAATCATTGCTTGAATTGTACCCAGTGCTGCTCATACAGGGGAGTTCAGTTTAGTTTCGAGATACAGCGTGGAAACAGGCCCATCGTCCCACCGAGTCCTCGCCATCCATCCATCACCCGTTCACACCTATTCTATGTTATCCCGCTTTCTCATCCACTAATTTACAGAGGCCTATCAACCTATAAACCCACATGTCTTTGGGATGTGGGAGGGAAACCGGAGCAACGGAGGAAACCCACGCAGTCACAGGGAGAACGTGCAAACTCCACACGGCAGTGAATCGTCACCTTTCCGTATTCTCCGGAGATGTTTCCTGACCCACTGAGTAACTCCTGCACTTTGTCTTTTTTTTTGTACATCAGCATCTGCAGTTCCTTGCTTCTCCTTTTTCTTATTTTCTTTTAGAATTGCATAATTTGCTTCATAGAAGATATTTGGACATAGATCCTAACTTTTTACGTGAAAGTTAAGGTTTTGATAATTTTCTTTTTGAATGATTGCAAGACTGATCAGCATTCCTCCCTGATCTAGAAAATTCAATGGAAGACTGCTGAAAGCTGAAAATAGAGTATGTAATCAAAAGAACCAAAACGGGATATGAGAACAGAGTTGCTGTCAAAGCTCATCACAGGCACACAGCAGAGGTTTCTGGAGATAACTTTCCTTCCAATATTACTTGAATGTGTTATAACAATGTTATCGCCTTTTTCCTTTTTACGTGACATTTCCCCACATTGTCTGCCGCTGCTCTTGTTATCTATACCAGGTCTGCAGTGTTTTTGAATCTGTTTTGGTATAGAGAATGAAAGAAGGTTATTTGATCTAGGTTTAGGAGTAAAGATTATGTGTAAAAGAAGAAACTGCAGATGCTGGTTTAATCCGAAGATAGGCACAAAAAGCAGAAGTAACTCAGCGGGACAGGCAGCCTCTCTGGAGAGAAGGAATGGGTCTGAAGAAAGGTCTCGACCCGAAACGTCACCCATTCCTTCTCTCCAGAGAGGCTGCCTGTACTGCTGAGTTACTCCAGCCTTTTGTGTCCATTTTAGGAGTAAAGATTGAGTGCTTTAAAAATAAAAAGTATTGAAAGGAAATCTGAGAATATGGACAACTCTAGAGGCAAAAATTTTAAAAATCTGTACTTTATGCTTTTTCTTTGATTATTAATAGTGAGTTTTTCCTCGAACAAGCCAGACAGTTTTTTTTCTTTGGAATGTAACACGACACTACTAAAAACTTAAATTGGGCTGTGGTGGAATGTAGTCATATTTTTTATCAATTGGCAATCTACGATTTAATTCAAACTCTGTAATTATGTAATTCTTACAAATGCAACACAGCAAAACCTGTTTCTAAATCGTAGGTAGTTAAAACATGTTTTGCCTTAACTGCACTCGATTAGGGTTATACTGATGTGCTGTCATTCTGTACTGTGGGGATTGGATTCTAGAACCATAGGACATTCATTGCCAGTGTCCAATGAAGAAGGAATAGATTTGGAAATCTTTGGTGCCAAATGTTACCAAAGACTTTTGAAAGTATCAGACAATCCTGTAAAACTTTCAGAACATTTTTGTGATGTGGTTGTTCCTTGCCAACCCCTAACTTTTCATAGAAACATAGAAAATAGGTGCAGGAGGAGGCCATTTGACCCTTCGAGCCTGCACCACCATTCATTGTGATCATGGCTGATCATCCACAAGCAGTAACCCATGCCTGCCTTCTCTCCACATCCCTTGAATCCGCTAGCTCCTCGAACTCTCTTTTAAATTCATCCAGTGATCCAATTTTTTTTCTTTTAAATTCTAATTTAAATTCATCATGATTCCAGTGATCCAATTTTTTGGAACACTGCAGTTCATCTGTAAATTGTGCTTCGATGGTGCATTGCAAGGCTTCAATCATTAATAATGAAGGAATTGCAATTCGTAGAGTACTTAAGTGTTGTGGTTTCTAAGTGTTCTGCTTCCCTTGAACTCTGAGGTGTTAGAATCATGGTTGAGGATGTGCTGTTAATTAAGCCTTGGAGATGCTGTTGTGCATTCTATACAAAATAGCACAAGTAGACCACTCGGCCCCTCCAGCCACCCCTACCATTCAGTATAACTGGTTGCTCTGTGCATACCTTGCCTGCTAGTGCCGGCCACCATATACCTCAATATTCTGATCTTTTTCAAAAATATATCAACTTTCTTTTTAAACACCCTCAACAATCATCTTTGGTCGAGAATTCCATCGATTCACCAGCCTCTGTGAGAAGTTGTTCTCTCACAAGTGGCAAACTCTCGACATTTTCTCTCAGGATCTTGAATGTTCCATTAAAATCGCGCCTCAATCTTCTAAACGTCAAAGAACATAGATCTAATTTCTTTAGCCATTCATAATTGGACAGCCCTCTTATCCCAATAATTAACTAAGTGAATCTCTTTTCAAACACTGCAATACTAATATATCCTTGCCAGAAGGGAACCAAAATTATGTACAACATGAAAAAAGTCAAAGTGCTAGAGTAAGTCAGCAGATCTGATAGCACCTCTGGAGAGCATGGATAGGTGATATATTAGATCGGACCCTTCTTCAGACTGCATGTGCTTCCAGTATTTAGTCTTTTTGTTTTTTGCATGTGCAGCTCCTTGTGTCTGTTATGTACAGTACTCCAGAGATGTAGTCTCAATTGAATAATTGTAACAATGCTTCTTTCCCAACTTCTTGACACCAATCCTTTTGCAATACAGACTGATTCACCATTTGCTGGACATGCCTTGCTAGTGTTTTAAAATTCTGCAGAAGAATACCTTGTGTTTCTGACCTAAATTCAACGTTATATGGAGTGGTGGGGTGTGAGAAGATTGCAATAGGTCAAACCAACCAATGTAGTTTATCTACCTTTTTAGCCCACTTTCTCAATACTGCTGAAGTGTTAACAATTAGTGCCTCTTCTAACCACTTGTACCTTCTAAACCTGTCTTCAGAATGACCGCAGAACTGAACCATTGTGAGAAACTGTTCTTAAAACGTGTTCTTCATCTATCGATTTGAATCCATTTAGCAGTCTTTACCATAATTACATACATCATAACTGAGTCATGGTAAGTACATTGTCACAATGGTGTTTCATCGTGTAAGTGAAAATGTTAATAACTGGATGTCTTGCAGGGTTTCCCAAAACGTGGAAAGTAATCAAACTCGTTTGAGGTCCATCAGTGACCGGATCAACCTGGCACAAGCCAAGATCACGAAAATCAAAGGCAGCAAGAAAGCCACTAAAGTAAGGCTGAGTACATGAATTTCCTTGTGCAACTGGGATTCTGGTTTGAGTTTCTTCATGGAAACAGGGCGTCATGAATTTGGAAATATTTATCTCTGACCCTCTTGTTGCACAATTTTAATTTGGATGTACTGCAATTTTCAGTGTAAACTGTGTGTGGGGGGGGGGGGATCTGTACTCGCAATCAAATTCAATTTGAGTTTCCCTTGATTTGATGTCTGCACACCCACTCAAGAATCTATTTACCTATCGTGAACCAGTAACAAGAGCTTCAGTTTGCTCTCAATTAATCCTGATTCCAGTCCGTTTTCTATTTTGATTATTTTTGCTCTGTCAAAATCTAAACCTACAAATTAATTTCCACATTATAACATCTTCTGACAGTGTACCATGGGAAGGGAGATAATATCTGGTTTTGACATCTCGTATCCTAATGAAGCTGGAATATTGCTCCCTTCAAAAAGTACAGATTCATAAGCATATTATATGAATTGTAAATCTACCACATGGAAGTTTATCTTGTTTATTTTGTGCATGCAATGTTCAACGGTCATAATTATTGTAAAGTGGAGTTACGGTGAGAGGGGGATTGTAACTGAGTTTAAGTTAGGGGTATGGGGTAACTCATTGAAACTTACTGAATAGTGAAAGGCCTGAATACAGTGGATGTGGAGAAGATGTTTCCACTAGTGGGAGAATCTAGGGTCAGCGAGCACAGCCTCAGAATAAAAGGATGTACCTTTAAAAAGGAGATGAGGAGGAATTACTTAAACCAGAGGGTGGTGAATCCGTGGAATTCAATGTTACAGACAGCTGTGGAGGCCAAGTAATTGTGTATTTTTAAAGCAGAGATTGACTGGTTCGTGATTAGTACGGGTGTCAAAGGTTATGGGGAGTAGGCAGGAGAATGGGGTGGGGTTGAGAAGGGAAAGATAGATCAGTCATGATAGAATGATGGAGTATTGTATGGCTGCATGGTAACTCAAATCTCACTGTACCAATTGGTGCGTGTCACAATAAATGTAACGAACTTGAGTAGACCCCATGGGCCGAATGGCCTAATTCTGCTCCTATAAATTTGTAAAATAGCAGCAAATTACTGTTAATAGCGATGCCAAGGTCACAACAATGAGTAAGAAATGGTTTTAGCTTATCTTTTCCTATTTTGTATATCTAAAGGCACTCTTACAATCTGTTTTTATGTTTCTCACCAGCCTTCTCTTGTACGCTTGTTTTTCCTTTCCTGTCGATGCACTGGTCTTATTTGCTTAATACTGAAACTTCTGCAATCTTCCGGCTTTGCCTTTTGACGGTTTCATAAACATTTTCCTTCGATCTCAGACTATCCTTAACTTCTCTTGATAGCCGTTTGAATTACTTTTCATGCTATTTTTTTAACCTGAGAGACGTATTAAACTTGAAAACAATTAGAAGTTCTTTGAAAGTTATCTTTGATACAGTCATGCCTTTAAATGTGGTTTTCCAATCTGCCATAGACAATGCGTGCAACATGATTGATTTATTTGGATTTAAGATCCTGGTCTCCCATTGAACTAAATCTCTTTGAATTTTTTTTGTGTAAATTTCTACTATTTTTCTTCTAATTTCTGATCAATGTTCCCTAAAGGTGTGCTAAGTACTGTATCATCAAGTTCTCACTGTATAACATTTGATCTAAGAATCTTCTCCCTCACTGGTTCCTCAAGATGCTGGGACGCGTACACTGAACAGTGTTACTGCAGCTTTGGGTTGCCCAGTCTATATATAAGATAAATCTTCCAGCATTTTATCTGCACCTCTCATTTGATGATTAATATATCCTGCATTACCATTCATGCTTGGAGAGCTATAGACCAATTCTACTCCTTGTTTCTCGTATGTTTCCACTACTGTCTCCACTTTATTTTCTGTTTTGTTTTTGTGTTTTTTTTTGTCTACTTCCTTCATCACAATCTTTAATTGCAAGGATAATCTGTCTCCTATACCATGTTGCCTATATTTTGTAGAAGCCCTGTCATTGATCCATGGGGCTTATGGGGAATTAGGGTGGAGTTGGTACAGAGGGATGTGGAGGCTTTGGAGAGGTGCAGAAGAGGTTTACCAGAATGCTCTCTGGATTAGTGGGTATTACCTATAAGGACAGGTTAGACAAACTCTGAGGAGTGTCAAGAGGCTGAGGGGAAACTTGACATAAATATTTAAAATTCTATTGAGGCAGTGCAGTATGGGTTCACGGTGCTGGCTTGAAGGGCCAAATGGCCTACTCCTGCACCTATTGTTAATCCCTGGGATGGTGGGACTGTCATATGAGGAAAGATTGGAAAGACTGGGCTTGTATTCACTGGAATTTAGAAGGATGAGAGGAGAATCGCACAGAAACGTATATAATTATAAAAGGACTGGTCAAGCTAGATCCAGGAAAAAAATTCCCAATGATGGGAGAGTCCAGAACCAGCACCACAGTCTAAGAATAAAGGGGAGGCTATTTAAAATTGAAATGAGAACAAACTTTTTCACTCAGAGGTGTGAATTTGTGGAATTCTCTACCACAGAAGGCAGTAGAGGCCAATTCACTGGATGAATTTATAAGAGAGTTAGATAGAGCTCTAGGGGCTAGCAGAATCAAGGGATATGGGGAGAATGCAGGCACGGGTTATTGATTGTGGACGATCAGCCATGATCACAATGGATGGCGGTGCTGGCTCGAAGGGCCAAATGGCCTCCTGCACCTATTTTCTATGTTTCTATGATGAGAGGCGTAGATAAGTTGGAATGTCAGAACCATTTTTGCCTTTGGGTTAAGGTTATGGGGTCTATTTAAATAGGTCTGTGGGGCAAGTTTTATATTTACACAGGAGTTGGCACCTAAAACGCACAACCACAGGTGGAGGCAGACACAATAGTGGTATTTAAGAAGCTTTTAGATCGGCATGTGGACATAGACGGATATGGATCATGTGCAGACAGATTTAATTAGTTTAGGCATCAAATACAATGTGGGATGAAGGACATGTTCCTGTGCTGTACTGCTCTATATTACTATGTCACCTTTTTTGTGGAATTGACAAAGTGCTGTTGTTTTGCTAATGCCAACTCAAAGTGTAATTTGCCTTTTACAGGTGTTTTCCAGTGCAAAGTACCCTGCACCTGACAGGCTTCAAGACTACGTTTCAATTTTCACTGGTGCAGATGGCTCCACTTTGCAGAAACGTCCACGCTACAAGATTCACAGCAAGCTGAAGCCTCTGGATGAGAAAGCAGCACAGGTATCGGTCGTTCAGAAACTCCTCCTTTCTGAAAATGCACCTGAATTACCCACTTAAACAGTCTTCCAGAGACTTTGTAGTCTCTCGGCAGTATTTCCAATAATGAGTCACCAAGAATGGGTAAAACAGAAAGTCCTGGAGTAAGCAAGCAGGACAGTCGGAAGGCATCTCCGGAGGACATGGATAGGTGACGTTTTGGGTCGGGATCCTTCAGACTCACTTCACTTATACCTAATCTATACTCTTCCAGTATAATGTTGGTTGCAACATTATGCTGTACCTCATGAATTAAATTTGGACATTCTCTTGCTCTGGGTGCACAAAATTCTCCAATTCTCAAAACAAAAACATTTTTTTGTTCAATGGCACTATGTTGTCACATGTAGCTAGGTGCAGTGAAATTCCTATTTTGCACTGTTTCAGTAAAAATCACACTACACATAGACACAATCATACTCTAATCCAAGACCATAAGAATAGTAGAAACCACTGAGACAGTAAATGAACTACCACGTTTCTGGTGCCATTTTGTGTGTTTCAAGTCCAAAGTTGTTAAAAATGTTGAGTCTTAACTTGGCCATAAAGTCTTTTAGTCCATTTAGAACGGAGACGACGAGGAAACACTTTTTCACACAGAGTTGTGAGTCTGTGGAATTCTCTGCCTCAGAGGACGGTGGAGGTAGGTTCGCTGGATGCTCTCAAGAGAGAGCTAGATAGGGCTCTTAAAAATAGCAGAGTCAGGGGATATGGGGAGAAGGCAGGAACGGGGTACTGACTGGGGATGATCAGCCATGATCACATTGAATGGCGGTGCTGGTTTGAAGGGCCAAATGGCCTACTCCTGCACCTATTGTCTATTGTCCTAGCGGCAGCACTGGCTCAGAATTGCAGGGGTCGGCCTGGCCGGGTAATGTTGATGTCCTTCACTGCTGCAGGCCGCATCTAATCTGTACTCGGCCTCTTGGAGTGGTGCTCGATCTAATGTAGCCCCAGACTACTGCAGGACTTCCAGCAGCAACTCCACCGACACCTCGACCCGGATACATTGACACGATAACGTGCCGTCCCCTCACCTCCCGCCACTCCGCTTCATGCCCTAGGCTCCTCCCCCAGCCGACCTTGGAATCCCCAGAACATTTGGGCGATTTTTTATTTTTTTTAGCAAGATTGTATTTGTTTACATGTTAAAAGGGGAGGATTGACTTTTTTCAGATGCTTGTCAGAATAATGACTTGCAGTTACTCCGTTGTTGACATCACATGAACGCTTTTTGCTGCCAGCCCCTGAAATACCCTGGGTTATTGGGAACTTCTAGCTACCACAACTTGCTCATGAATTGTGTGTTTAATTAATTATAAAGTAAACAAACTATGAGACACCGATTCTGTTTACTCCTCCAGTTCTGTGCCTTTTTTAAGCTACCTTGATGATCCACTATGTGTTGTATGAATTAGAAGTGTTTTCCATATTAAAAATTAATGTGAATGAACTTAAAAAGTCATGTCCCTCTGCTTCAGAGTACTGTGCATTTCTGCTTAATACAGTGCACATATTAATCTCTTAAAGCAGTAGATTATTTATTTACAATGCAAAGTGAATCGGACCAGAAAACTAATAGAGCAATGAATAATTCAATGTTAAATTTTGTAGCGATGGGGAATGGGGAGGAGAATGCCTCTGGTGGATTGTTCTTACATAGACCTGGTCCAGTTTTGATAGACCAAATGGCCATCTTCCATGCTGTGACAATCTTATGATTGTCATTCAAGCCTGACAAAGTAGTCTTTGTGTAGGAAAGAACTGCAGATGCTGGTTTAAATCGAAGGCAGACACAAAATGCTGGAGTAACTCAGTGGGACGGGCAGCATCTCTGGAGAAAAGGAACGGGTGACATTTCAGGTCGAGACCCTTCTTCAGACTGATGCAACGTAGTCTTTGCAGTGCAATATCTTTTCCCCTTCACTGCACGCCCTCTGGGGTTGTTTGGGGTGAGAGAAGCTGGGACAGGTATGGAAATGGTATGGTCACCCCACTTCACCAATGCAAGATTGGGGATGGGGGAGGAATCAAAAATGGAAAACCAGAGAGAGAATTTAAGCACCTGGGGCTGTCCCAACATCCCACATTCACAGGAACCGAGGACTGACCAGAAAAATGCCCAGAAATCTGGTCCGTTGTAGAAAATGAATCCGATTAACCATAATAGCCTAGCTGAGGTCTGCGCCTTGAAAGGAAAATCTAGGTGGTTTAGTATCCTTGTGCTTAAGCCTGCTCTTTCAGCCAGGGTCCACATTGTTCTTTTTAGTTTAGAGCCACAGCGCGGAAACAGGCCCTTCGGCCCATCAGGTCCACGCCGACCAGCGATCTCCGCACATTAAAGCTATCTTGCACACACTGGGGACAATTTTTACATTTAACAAGCTAATTAACCTACTTTGGAGTGTGGGAGGAAACCGAAGATCTCAGAGAGAACCCACTCGGGTCATGGGGAGAAGGTACAAACTCCGTACATTCTGTAGCATGTATCTGCAATCCAACATTTTAGCAGCTATGTCAAAAGGGCACTGCATGAGATTGATCATGTGTGCTGATGACTGGTCATACATCCTTGTGTTCCACAGAGGAAAACACACAACCCACACTTCCATTATGTACTGTGCACACTGTAACGTACTGAGCTTAAAACCAAAGTACATAGGAAACAATATCTAGAATTACATTTTTAATTGCATTTCATTTCTGATTTATTTTACTCAGTATCACAAAAGTAACCCAGTTAGTTCATAGACATCCTTTGGAAAAAATAATCATGCCATCTTCTGTATTATATTTAACTCTGGTCTTGTTCATGAAATAAATACTATTTTAAACATTCTTGAGAGATTGCAGGTATTTCTTGCAATATGTGAGGAACACCCTTCAGTAGTTTTTGTTTCTGAAGCTCTCGTATGTTATAGAAGTACAATAAAATGTATTATTATAGGTAACAAATAGTATTGTTGCTCTATCTTTCCTCTGTGAACAGCAGTTCCAACACTACACATTCAATGTTGTTTTTCTCTTGCCCGTAGTTCTTGTCGTTAGCCATCATGTAACCTATAGGGATGGTGCTGAAGGACTTCCATCGTTGTACAACATTTTAAACAGGGATGAAGGAACAACCCAAATGATCACAGCTTGCTTTACCTTCAGTGGTGACCAAAATATTGGACTCAACTCTGACGGACAGTGCAATGGATAGGATAGATTTGTTTGGACAGTTATGTCTGTCTAAATTGGATGTCTTTTTGAGGATTTAACAAGGAGTGCCAGTGAAGAAGTGCATTTGAGGCAAATCTGTCTGTTCTAGCAAGGATTTTGATGATGTTCCGCATGGGAAACTGCTAAAAAGATAAATATACCTGTGATTGAAGGCATCTGCCAGAAATAATTAGCAAGTAATTTTATGAAGGGAAGACTATTACCATTAGTTTTCACAATCAGTCTGAAGAAGGGTCTCGATCTGAAACATCACCCATTCCTTCTCTCCCGAGATGTTGCCTGTCCCGCTGAGTTACTCCAGCATTTTGTGTCTACCTAGCGTTTCACAAAGGTTGGTTCTTTGCCCCATTAAAATTGTATGTTTGGGACGCATTAAGTTTGCAAAAATTATAAGTAAGAAAGTTTTTAAGGACATGGATTATTTGGTCAACAGAGGCAAATGGAATTTGGTCCAATGAGGTGCAAGGGGCATCACTGGGGAGATGCAGGAGAGAAAGCAATATGCATTGATGAAAGGGTCCGTGTGGAGGAATAGACAGAGCTTGCACAGTGTATCTACCAGGTTGCTGGGCAGGTGGAAAAGGTGGCTGAACAGACTGTTGGAATTTTCCTTATTAACCAAAGAGGATATCACAACAGGGAAATTATGATAGAATTGTATACAACATTAGTCAGGCCACAGTTTGAGTCGTATGCTGATTGCCAGTCACCATGTTACAGGAATGATGCAATTGTACTGAAGAAGAAAAGAGGGGCTTTTGGGATGTCAGAACCGGAACATTACATGTATGACAAAAAATTGGATTGGTTACAGTTGTTTCCATTGGAATAGGGTATGCTGAGGGCAAAATGAATTGAGTTGTATAAAAAAAAACACAGAGTCTAATTGAATAACTAGGGATGATTATTTCCCCTGAGCAGTGAGTTCAAAACCCATGCAGTAGAGATTTAAAAATAATTGTTAGCTGGGGAAATGAATAAAAGTGTTTGTACCCAGCGAGAAAGGTTGGAGTCTGGAACTCAGTTTTAAAAAGGTGGTAGAGACAGAAATCTGTCTCTTGCATCATTTAAAAACAGTGAGTATTAGAAGAGACTTGACAGGAGAGGTATGGATCAAGTGGTGGAAGGCAGGATGGGAGCTCTTTATCAACCAGCCTGTGTACAGTGTGCAGAATGATAAGCCCTCTGTATCATAAGCCTTCTGTGATTCAATTATTGATCGCTGGCATGGTCTTTGCATCAATATTATGTCACTGAGATAGTTGGTTCAATACTATCACTACTATCAGCAACAAATGATTAAAAGATTGTATTAAGAATAAATTAAAGATTAAGCTAGCCAGAAATAATAAAGACATATAGTAAGAGTTTCTATTAAAAGAAAACAACATTATCAAAGTGAGGATTGGTCTTGTACAAAATGTGTCTGGGGAATTAATAATGGAAAGCAAGGAGAAAAGAGATGAATTAAACAAACATTTTCCATCAATCTTCACTACACAGGATACAAATAACATCTCAGAAGTAATTGTAAATTGAGAATTGGGAGGGAGGGAGAAATTGGGAAAATAAGTCAAGTTGGCAGAGGTACTGAACAGTTTGTTGGAGCTGTTGGCTGACGTCTGCCTACCTTCTGATGAACGATATCTTAGTGTCTTAAAGGTGGCAGGTGAGATAACTAAGCGCTGATTTTAATTTTCAAAACTTCTTAAGATTCAGAGAACAGAAGGAAAGTGAGCATGTGTGAGGCACCTGGCTCCCTGAACCTGCATGGACATTTGTCAACGATCATGGCTGATATTCTACCTCGGTACTTTTGTCCAGAACTGTCACCGTAAATCCCTTAGAGTTCTGGATTTTAAAGATTCTATCAAACTGTTTCAAGGGCATAAAATTCCAAACATCTGCCTCCCTCAGTCTTAATCTTTGAGATTCTCGACCTTTTATAAGTAGATTAGAAGCAAAAGGGTAGCTGGGGGGGGGGGGGGGGGGGGGGGGGGGGGGGGGGGGGGGGGGGGGTCTGTCCCTTTAATGCGATCTGTGTGTGGAACTGAGCAGAATCCTAAAGCTAAGGGGGTGGACAAAATATAACCTGGAATTGCTGGATTTGATGCTGAACGGAGGTCCTCCGGGTTAAAGGGGCATGCACGATGAATGTCTTGTGTGGGGAATGTTTGATCGCCTGACTGTACTACCTGAACTCAACCACAAAGTGTGGCCATTCTCCCTTTCGAGTCCTGCTCTCAAATCGGAGATCTGTCCAATGAACACCCAAATGATTGCATCAAGAGGTGTTTGTAGTTCGGGTCAAGACTTACTGAATGAACTAATTGAGCTATTTTCCATAGGAGAAAGTAAAGCTTTATCATGTGTGTTTGAAAACGACGTCGCGGGAAGACAATGAGATGGAAGAAGGGTTGGGAAGACTTCCACGAAATATCAATTCCATCAGTTCTCTTCTGCTATTCAACACAACTGAGAACCCGTACGTATCACTGAATCACTTAGTTATTTTAATTGGTGCAGTTATTGTCCGTGCTTGCACATGTCAGTAAGGTGGGCTTGTTAGTCATGCTATTGATACAAGATGGGAGTCACAGGTGACAATTAATTATTAACATCTTGGGTCTGAAGAAGGGTCCCACTTGTCCATATCCTCCAGAGATGCCACCCTGACCCGCTGAGTTACTCCAGCACCTTGTGTTTTGTTTATTGGTAAACCAGCATCAGCAGTTCCTTGTGCCTAACAACTATGGGATTCTTTTAAAGAATGACAGCTGGCAACATATTAAAAAAAATACTTATGTTTATTGCTGGTTTTATGTATGATAATACCTCGTGTTTGAATATAATGATACATTTAAACAAAAACCATCTTAGAAATAGACACAAAGTGCTGGAGCAACTCAGCGGGAGAGGCAGCATCTCTAGAGAAAATGAATATGTAAAGTTTCTGATCAGGGCCCATCTTAGAAGTATGTAATCTTGTTAATTTTCCTGGTGGATCAAAGTGCTAGGTAAATGTACCTGGAAAAAAAAATTGGAAAACTTAAATAAAGCAGTAGTCTCTAAATTTTGTCTGCACAAAGGCAGTCGCAGACCGTTTCCATAAATGTAAACTTGGAAGTTTACACATTCAGGGAAAAATTATAGATGACTGATTTGAAGGTATTTAATCTTGCAAATACTTTTTGAAGGTAGACAAAAATGCTGGAGAAACTCAGCGGGTGAGGCAGCATCTGTAGAGTGAAGGAAATGGGCGACGTTTTGGGTCGAGACCCTCCTTCAGACTGAGTCTGAAGAAGGGTCTGGACCAGAAACGTCGCCTATTTCCTTCGCTCCATAGATGCTGCCTCACCCGCTGAGTTTCTCCAGCATTTTTGTCCACCTTCGATTTTCCAGCATCTGCAGTACCTTCTTAAACTTTTTGAAATTCCTGTCGAACAGCTGCGTTTCTAAAACTTAATTCCTGTCTGTCTTATCGATAAAACAAATTTTATATGGATGTTCATTCCAGAGATATATGACAATAGTGTGAAATGTATTCACATTTTCAATTCTAATGGAAATAGAACTATTATTGTACTGCCTGGAGAAGATACAGATTATTTACAGGTTGATTTAGGCGCTTGAACATAGTGGGTGCCTGCATGCATTTTTCATTGAGCACAAACTATTTGTAAGAGCCCGGTGATAACTGGCACTCTTTTGTATATTTCACTATGAGATGCCTTTGGGAATGGAAATGCTGCACCCGCTCCAATGGAGATTAAACTTTTATGGCTAAGGTATCTAAGGTATAAGTTATGAAATGTGAAGATTACTCCCACAGAATATAGAAAAGGAAATATTTAGTTGACGTGCAGCTTATGTTTGGGTATGCGGTTTTGTTATTTTATTCTCTCTGGAAGATGAGCCTAAAATATTAAACTACATAGTACAGAATGTACAGAACTGCCCTGTGCATTGAGATAGAGCATGATCGTGGGATCCAAGTCCATAGCTCCTTGAAAGTGGCAACACAGGAAGATGGAGTGGTATAGAAGGCATCTAATATGCCTTCTTTCATTAGTCGGGGCTTTGAGTATAAGTCAGAAAGTCATGATGCAGCTTTATAGGGCTTTGGCTAGGCTGCATTTGGAGTATTGTGTGCAGTTCTGGTCATCCCTTTACAGGAATGATGAAGCTTTGGAAAGGGTGCAAAGGAGGTTTATCAGAACGCTGCCTGGATTACAGGGTATTAGCAACACAGAGAGGTTGGACTGACTGGGATTGTTTTCTCAGGTGGTTGCAGGAAGATCTAATAAAAGTATATAAAGTTATGAGGCACAAATAGAATAGACAGTCGGAACCTTTCTCCCAGTATGGGGGGGAAAATCAAATACTAGAAGTCATATTCGGTATTATTTTTCTGATACGTTGGATCTCCGCTCGGGCAGTGCGCCTGAAATGTTGTTGTATGTATTTACAATGACAATGAAGTCTGTACTATTCTATTCATAGCCTTAAGGTGAGTGAGGCAAAGTTTAAACGAGATGTGCAGGGCAAGATTTTATTTTTACACACGGATGGTGGTGAGTGCCTGGAACAAGCTGCCAGGGCTGATGGTGGAGGCAGATACAATGATGGCATCCAAGATACATTTGGATAGAAACATAGAAAATAGGTGCAGGAGTAGGCCATTCGGCCCTTCGAGCCTGCACCGCCATTCAATATGATAATGGCTGATCATCCAACTCAGTATCCTGTACCTGCCTTCTTTCCATACCCCCTGATCCCTTTAGCCACAAGGGTCACATCTAACTCCCTCTTAAATATAGCCAATGAACCGGCCTCAACCACCCACTGTGGCAGAGAATTCCACAGATTCATCACTCTGTGTGTGAAAAATGTTTTTCTCATCTCGGTCCTAAAACACTTCACCCTTATCCTTAAACTATGACCCCTTGTTCTGGACTTCCCCAACATCGGGAACAATCTTCCCGCATCTAGCCTGTCCAACCCCTTAAGAATTTTGTAAGTTTCTATAAGACCCCCCCCCTCAATTATTGGATATGTAGGGATATAGATTATGTGCAGGCAGGTAAGAGTTGGTCTTGGCAACATGTCCAGCACAGACATTGTGGACCGAAGGGCCTTCCTGTGCTCCAGTTCTATACTCTATACTGTTGTTCTTCTTTCTGCAGCTACAAGAAATATGTTCTATTGGATCCATTAGCTGGTGCTGTGACCAAAACTCACACTGCACTTGAGACGGAGAAAGAGGAGAAACCGTTTGATGCACCACTCTCTATCACCAAGAGAGAACAGCTTGAACGACGGGTAAATGTGGAGAATCTCTAGAGTCGGGAGTGTTTAATTGTTGTGTGCACCGAGACCGGCATCATTAAATTCTTACTTGCAGCAGCATAATGTTCTTGTAAACACAATACACATATAATAAACAAAAGATCAATAATTTAGAAACCATTTTCCATAAATTAATGTCTGATCACTTGAAATGAAAGAAACTCATGAGTGTTCACTGGGCTACATTACATGCTGTGCCACAATAATACTTGTGTATAATGAGGAATGTTTATGCTATATTAATGGGCTCAGCTTTGTGTTATTACATTATATCTACCTCACACTGGTCACTTTCCATAAACTGCTTCACTGAGTGGGGGAAGAAAGGGAGATGTCTATACTTATTAATGTATAATTGACTACATTAGCTGAACAAAAGGGAATGATAATCTAGTTAATTTCACCCAGTCTGTCTGTGATGGCAAATTGTAAGAGTTCTGTTCATAATTAAATAGTCATTCATACATGTTTTTTGCTGCAAATATATTTTCATTACCCACACATCATTTCTTAGACTGGTTCTGAGAAGTTTGGTTTGGTTCTATCACCTTTGCATTGGCCATCTGATTTTAGGACTTGCTTCCTTCTGCTTGTGATGTGTTCGTGAGGGGTCCAGTTACTTGTATAGAGAAAAAGTACTAAAACCTCATCTTTTGTGTTTGTGCCTGGGACTAGGCTCTTTAGTTTTAGTGGCCCAACATGAGATTTACATCATCCATTCCTTCTCTCCAGAGATGCTGTCTGTCCTGCTGAGTTACTCCAGCTTTTTGTGTTTAAATGAGGAAGGAAATCAAGAGTTAAGTCAAGAGTGTTTTATTGTCATATGTCCCAGATAGGACAATGAAATTATTGCTTCCTCCAGCACAATAGAATATGTAAACATAATACATAACGGGAGAAAGAAAGTTCAGTGTGTGTGTGTGTGTGTATATACACATGCACACATAATAAATAAACAAATATAGTGCAATAATAATAATGTTTAAGAAAGAACTACAGATGCTGGAAAAATCAAAGGTAGACAAAAATGCTGGAGAAACTCAGTGGGTGAGGCAGCATCTATGATTGAAGGAATGGGTGACGTTTCGGGTCGAGACCCTTCTTCAGACTGATGTGGAGGTGGGGGGGCGGGAAGAAGAAAGGAAGAGGCTGAGACACTAGGCTGTGGGAGAGCTGGGAAAGGCAGGGGAAGGAGGGAGAAGGTAGTTCCGAGCTTATTTGTTGCCGTGTTAAATGGGCTGATGGCTGTAGGGATGCAGTAATGCCCAATTCCTACATGAATGAAAACCTATTGGTGAAGTAGTTCATGGGAGATGACCGACCGGTGTGAGGTCAAATATAATGTAATATGAGCCCATTAATATAGCATGCATATCCCTCATTATATGCGAGTATTATTGTGGTACTGTGTGTTACGTGAATTGGTGTATTATTGTCATGTGTTCAGCGGCACAATGGGAAGCTTTTGTTTGCATGCTGATTAAATCAGATCATACCATACACGAGACTAATCATGTCACACACAAATGCAATAGTTGGAGGAAAGGGAAAAATCCCCAAGAGCAGAGATGTATGGTGCAGCTGTTAAACTAAGCAGGCAGAACGTTCTCTCCATTTTGCTGCAAGGTTATTTTGTTCAGCTGCATCTCTTGGGCTTCTGAATATGATTTCTGTTTTGTTTCAGACAATAGAGAATTATTTCTACGTTCCAGACCTGGGTCAGGTGCCAGAGATAGATGTGCCGTCCTACCTGCCCGACCTACCTGGCATAGCCGATGACCTCATGTACAGTGCTGATCTAGGTCCTGGTATCGCACCCTCTGTACCAGGAAGCAATATGCCTGAACTGCCCAGTTTCAACATCGAACCTGTCTACACAAATGGCCCAGGTAACGCAATGTGGCTGTGGGATTGATGAAATTACTTACATTATTGGGGAGTATGGAACAAGCTGCCAGAGGTGGTAGTTGAGGCAGGTACGATAACAGTATTTAAAAGACCCTTGGACAGGTACATGGATAGGAAAGGTTTGGAGGGATATGGGCCAAACGGGGGCAGATGGGGCTGGTGTGGGTGGGGCACCTTAGTTGGCATGGGCTAGTTGGGCCGAATGGCCTTTTCCCGTGCTGTATGCCTAGCAATAAATTCAATAAATGAATGACTGGAATATTAATGCAAACATTTAATTTAAAAAAAATGTGTGGTGTGGAAAGACGGGCTATAGAAGTTCATAGTTGAGGAGTGTTGTGTGGTGTTGAGCCTGATGGTTGTTGGGAAGAAGCTGTTCCTCTACCTGATGATCACATTATCTTCTCCCCAATTACATGAGACTAATACCGTGTGTGTCACCTGGACATTTGTGGTCTCCACTGTGTCACAGACGGTCCATTTGCTCTTTCCGTCCCCACCCCATAGAACAAGCGCACTTGCCTAGTTCTGATCAAAAGTGGCTGACTTGAACCGTTAGCTCAGTTTTCCTTTCCACATCACCAGCCTGAGTATCTCCTGCGTTTTCTTTCAGTGTGGTTTCTCTTGCAGTTGAATGTTTCTTCCTGGTGCACGGATTATGACATGGTTCTATGGCGGTTAATCAAAGTCCAATCAAAGTTTGTTTCTCATTTCAGATCAGCAGAGCACTCATCTCCCGCTGCCATCTGTAGAACTGCCCCCGCCTGAACTACTGACGCCAACGAGTGCTCCTCCTCCACCCCCGCCGCCCCCACCACCTCCACCTCCAGCCGAGTCCACCAGCAGTCAACCGCCAGGTTTGTAAACACTCGCTGGTCTGGGATAGAGTCCATGAATTACTCTCTCCCCTGTCACTAGGATTAAGGATGGCAACAAACATATCCATCTCATAGATCAGTGTTGCCATCCGCAGGAATGTTGTGGGACTGCAACATACAGCAAATGCAGAGGGAATACAGCCCAGAAAAGTGTAAGTGTTTAAGAAGGAACTGCAGATGCTGGAAATCCTTCTTCAGTCTGAAGAATTGGTAGAGCAAAGGGGAAGATACAGAGTGCAGAATATGGTTCTCAGCATTGTAGCGCATCAGTTCCATAGTTAAAATGTTAATTCATCAGTGTCTTTGAAGGTTGTTATCTTCAGAACACATTATGGAGTTAAGAAGGGTCTGAAGAAGGGTTTCAGCCTGAAATGTGGCCTATTTCCTTCGCTCCATAGATGCTGCTGCACCCGCTGACTTTCTCCAGCACTTTTGTCTACCCCTGAAAAGTATGTGTAATTCGAGATGTACGCTTTGATTTGTAATTCTTTTACATTGCCTGTTGTCTTCAGTTAATTAATTTATAACAACAGAATTGCCCCAAGTGCAATATTTTTTTAATTGATTATAGTTTTCAAGCTCGGTTTATTGTCACATGTACCAGTTAAGGTGCAGTAACATTTGAGTTACAATACAGCCATACCAAGCGAAAAACCACAAAACACACAACCATATAAGTTAACATAAACATCCACCACAGTGGGTTCCCCATTCCTCGCTGTGATGGAAGGCAATAAAGTTCAATCTTCTTCCTCTTTGTTCTACCGCGGTCAAACCGTCCGCAGTTGGGGCAATCAAAGCCCCCGCAGCCGACGATCGAAGCCCTGTCGGGGTGATCGAAACTCCTGCGTTGGGGCGATTGAAACTCTCCGTGGCATGGAGCTCCCAAGTCGGCCTCTTCTTACCAGAGACCGCAGGCTCCACAGGCCCCGACCGCAGCTGGAGCTTTGACCCCCGGCAAAGGGATCACAAGTTCCGAGATGTTAAAGTCCCGCGGAATCCCGCGGCTTGGAACGCCCGTCGGTCTCCAGGAAAGGCCGACAACTCCACGATGTTAGGCCGCAGTGCAGACGGAGATACAATACGAAAAAAAATCGCAACTCTGTCGAGGTAAGAGATTGGGGAAAAAAAAGTTCCCCCCCCCCACACATAAAACAAATCAAGGAACACAAAAACATTATTTTGAACACATACTAAAAATAACAAAAAGAAGAAAGGATAGACAAACATATAGCGTTGATTAACCAATTCTGACTGCATTCATAATGAAGGGTCACGACCCGAAACGTCCCCTATTTCCTTTGCTCTATAGACGCTGCCTCACCCGCTGAGTTTCTCCAGCATTTTTGTCTACCTTTGATAGTTCCAACATCTGCAGTTCTTTCTTAAACACAAAGTCTAAAGTACAGTCAGACAGCATCAATGGAAAGCGAAACAGTTGTCATTTTAAATTGAATACATTCATGGGACGTCTTTGACCTGAGATGTGACTGTTCCTCTCTTTCCTCAGATGCTGCCTGATTTGTTAAGTGTTTTTAGCATTCTGTTATTCCAGATTTCCAACATCTACAATTTGTTTTGAGTACATTTTATACATCTTCGCTGATTTTCTATTTGATTGAAGATCTTTCTTGAACCTTTCCCAAAAGTTCAGTCTCGTCTCAAAAATAATCTTCTTCCAAACGTGTCTTGACTCTGACTGTGAAGAGCATTTATTGATTTCTCTGATTTCTTTCTTGTCAGACGGTATTGCTCAGGGGGCACCTCGGGAGGTAGTGAAGCCCTCGAACGGAAGAGCCAATCTGCTGGAGTCCATCCGGCAGGCGGGAGGGATTGGGAAAGCCAAGCTGCGCAATGCCAAATCCATTAAAATGGAGAAGAAGAAACAGAAAGAACAGGAACAAGGTATTTCCCCCTATATCCCTCTCTCTGTCCTTACATCTCACTCCTCTTCTCTCCTTATCTTTATGAGTAGGAATCTTCTTCTTGCGAATGAAACATAAACCAAAGGAATAGTTAGATCTCAAGCCGGGTGTTGAGCAGCCAGGTTGTTGTCTCTGCGTCAATGTCTGCCAGGCCCTGACGGAGCTCCATTTGGTGGGTGATAGAGATGACATGGTTGGCTGTCTGTTGGTCTGCTCCGCATTGTGTAAGAATGGTTTCGAGGGATATGGGCCAGACGTGTGGAGATGGGACTAGTGTAAGCTGAGCCAAAGGGCTAGTTTCCGTGCCATATGACTCTATACACCCTTTTCATCTCTAACATTCTTCACTAACTCCATCCATCTGCCAATCCACCTAACATTGGCCAGGCTTTGTCCTGCCCCCACCTTTATTTTAACAGGGTCCTGAAATGACATCTCCCAAACGCCATTCCCTCCACAGATGCTACCTGACCTGCTGAGTTCCACCAGCACTTCCTGTTTTAATCATTGTTGTATATTTCAGGCATGACACTGGTTTATGAAACTATTTGTTATACTTTATGTTTAATATTTCGAGGGGCTGGTTGTAAAAAAAAGCAGCTTTAAATTACATTTTGTTTGTTTGGTGGGGGGGAATATTACCTTTTCCTTCAAATTTGAGACCTGAACTGTTGTCAATGCCTAGTGATCGTTTTCATCAGTGAACGTAAAATACTTCATCGGTTGCAGACACGTGGAACTTTTGATGCTGATGGTTGCAGAGAAATGATGTTATAATTGAGCATTAGAACGGAGAAAACATTGACTGGTGTAGCTTCTCCCCACCCCCTTCACTCCGTTTGATAATGCATGTCTGGGAACAACAATGGAGTGCACAGCCCCCCACCCCCTTCACTCCGTTTGATAATGCATGTCTGGAAACAACAATGGAGTGCACAAATGAATGGGATTAAAGTTGTCATAACATCCCCAGGGCCAGTTCCCATTTACTTAAGGACTTATTGGATGCATAATAATCTTTCAAAACTCCTTAGATGGAACAGGTTGAGGATTGGCGGGTAGCAAACGTAACTCTCCAACCCCATTTAGCTCCTAACATCGGTAGGTGTTGCTAAAGTCAGTTAATCAAGCAGGATGGTGAAATCATTGGACAAAGTCAGCATGGGGAAAGGTAAAAATAGAATTTTTCGAGGATGGATTGGGGCATAGGGGAGAACCATTTTGGAGATGATCATACTGAATGGTGGTGCTGGGGGTTCAGTATTGATGTGGGTACAGAACGGCTGGCAAAAGGGCCGAATTGCCTACTCCTGCACCTATTTTTGTACGTTTCTATATTGAATTGAGTTTATTTGTCATTCAATGTCGTTGCCATCCAGTCATAGCTGCAATAGTGGAAATAGTAGTTTTCTTGCTTGGTGGGTTTTGAGTGGTGGTGGGAGAGACAATGGCCATTTTGCTGGATGTCCTCTTGTGTTCTAGGTGGGACAAGGGAAGGAGCCGGCAATCTGATGTCTGATCTCTTCAACAAGCTCGCAATGAGGAGAAAAGGTACAGTGCGTTGTGGACACGGCTCTACCAGTGGTGATTTTAGCGACAATTAATGTCAATACTTGAATACATCACTTTAATGCTAGACACAAACTGTATAAAAAATGTATGAATGCAGAGCTTCCTCTGCTATGTTTTATTACTTTTAACAATTCAACAGCTGTATCCTGAAGACTTTTATTCAAACCGGTTACCATTTAATGCCAATCTGTGGAGGGTTTATGCTTCAACCCCTAGTCACCCATATGTTATAAGTCTTTGTTACACAATAAGATGTCCATAACTATTGGTAAGGCAGACACAGTTGCACGGGAACAATTTCACTTTGTTACACACTTCCCCCTTTACCATTGTTTACCTGTTCTGCTCAACACCACACCCCGCTATCAACCTCTGCTCCTGTTGTGCACAATGGTTCAGCTGGTATAGCTGCTGGCTCACAACGCCAGAGACCTGGGTTTGATCCTGTGCTGTTTGTGTGGAGTTTGCAGGTTCTACCTGTGACCGCATGCGTTTCCACCCACATCCCAAAGACGTGCGGGTTTGTAGGTTAATTGGCCTCTTTAAATTGTCCCCTAGTGTGTAAAGAGTGAATGAGAAAGTGGGATAACAAACTAGTGTGAACGGGTGATCGATGGTCAGTGTGGACTTGGTGGGCAGAAGGGCCTGTTTCCATGCTTGATTTGGGGTAGATGTGCTCAATGTTGATACTTTATTCACAACTCTACCTTGAACTACTCACCATGTTGATACATAATTAACAGATTCAAACTTGTATGTCTGATTTAATGCAGGTATTTCGGGTAAAGGTCCTCAACACAGTGAAGGTGGTGGTGGTGGTGACGGGACAGGGGAGGTTCCTGCCACAGGTGGTGCCTTTGCACGAATGTCTGACGTGATCCCACCCCTCCCACCTCCGCACCAACAGACTGCTGAAGATGACGAAGACTGGGATGCATGAGGCCGTCTGACTGACTTGGCAAAGATGTCCGCATTAAACCTCTGCTTCCCGCATAACCTTCAACTTCAGTTATTTGTGTCTTATCAATCCTGGCTCGAGCATTGGAATTCCTGTCCTTCGAGGAGCAGTAATTGCCTAACCGCCTCCTCCACTGCCAGCGAGACCAGGCACACATGGACAAACAGCACCTCATATAGGGTCTCTACCCCAAGCATCACCGATTCCTTCTCTCCAGCGATGCTGTCTATCCCGATGAGTTACTCCAGCAAGTTATCTAACCTCGTATTCCACTAGGACACCTTGGAGCCCAATAGTATAAACATTGAATTTGACAATTTGACGTAGTACCAGCGCAGGTACATTTCTCCCACCATTTCTCATCACCCCGTTCCCCTTCTCTGTATGCTCATCAACCATTTCCCATTTTGTCCCTCCACCCACACCCCGAGCTCTGCCTATACATTTCACTCCTCATCTGACACCCTTTTGGCTTCTTTTCACCTCTAGCCTTGATCGCTTACTCCACCCACCTGCTAATCATTGCCCTCCGATAGTCCTTGCTTTCCCTCTCTATCCCCTCCCCTTCCCAGTCTCCCACTGTCTTACTGCCTCCGATTCCCCTGACATCAGTCTGAAACGTCACCCGTTCCTTCTCTCCAGAGATGCTGCCTGACCCGCTGAGTTACTCCGGCGTTTTGTGTCTATCTTCCACCTATCACTTAACAGGGTTTAAGAAGGAACTGCAGATGCTGGAGAATCGAAGGTTACACAAAAAAGCTGGAGAAACTCAGCGGGTGCAGCAGCATCTATGGAGCGAAGGAAATAGGCAACGTTTCGGGGCCGAAACCCTTCCGGGTTTCGGCCCGAAACGTTGCCTATTTCCTTCGCTCCATAGATGCTGCTGCACCCGCTGAGTTTCTCCTATCACTTAACAGGCTTTGACTCACCCCACCTCTTTCCCAGCTTCCCCCCCCCCCCCTCCCATTAGTGTTCCAAACCAAAATGTCACGTGTCCATTCCCCCAAGCACTTTTTTAACTCATGATTTCTGCATCTGCAGTGTCGTGTCTCCACTTTTCTTTAATATTGCATCTGTGATTCAGATGTGGACACAAATCAGGCTTTTTACCCTGCTGGCTGGAGTTTGCTTTGTGGAGGAACATAACCACCTAAATATACACGTTAAGAAGAGAATTTCCATCCCAGACTTAAATGATATCAAGTGGTCTTGCCTGCTGCACAGGTTGAACAGCAGGGACATTAAAATTGATTCTAAAATCATTCTTCATTTGTTTTAAGCAAAATTTGCATAGGTTACATTTCATCCTTTAATAAAATAGCTTTTAGGTTTGAGATCCTTGCAACATCCAGCATTCACCTCCATCTTTAGACTACAAATGTTTTCTCAATGTTTAAGAAAGAACTGTAGATGCTGGAAAAATCATAGGTAGACGCAAATGCTGGAGATACTCAGCGGGTGAGGCAGCATCTATGGAGAGAAGGAATAGGTGACGTTTTGGGTCAAGACCCTTCCCTTCGGAGAGAGAACTTATTCAAAGTAGACATACCTTGAGGAAAGTTTGCCATGGATAGACCACATTTTTAAGAGGAACTGCAGATGCTGGAAAAACTCAGCAGGTGAGGCAGCATCTATGGAGCAAAGGAAGATGCTGCCTCACCTGCTGAGTTTCTCCAGCATTTTTGTCTACCTTTCATGTTTTCTCAATGGTAATTGATTTCCAGGCTCTGCCAAAAACCACTTTGTTGTCAGATAGCAGATGAGGCAACTGTGTTCTACAATTCAGCATTGCACTGAACTGAAGGAATGGATTATACCATACATAATCCCAGAATAAAATAGGAATGAGTTTTATGAAAATTATACTAAAATGTGTAATTCAAGTTTAAATCGATTAACTGTTGTTTAGAATAGCAGTAAAACTTAATTGGTGTCAAGTTTGAAATATAAATGAAGGTCACCAATGGTCTTAATTATTTGATCTATGTAAAAGTTTCAAGTTGCTATCAATCATGTAACATTTGAATTAGAATGTCATGAACGATGCACAATCTCATGTTTTTGAGGATTGGGTTGTGATTTATTGCAAAGTCTTTAAATAAACAGGATAGCTTCAAACCTTCCAGTCGAGAGTAACGTTCTTGTTTGCTGACCACAGAAGGAAAAACTCAGCATTAATTCAAATTCTCATAAACAAATAACTTTTTTTTTATAAAGAGCAACAAGCTAATTTAACCAATGTGTTATTTTTTCAAAGCACAGGTTACATCAATCTTTGAAATAGTTTGAATACTCTTCAATCAATTCTTCTTGGGAATAATATTATTTTGGACGCATTGCTAGCATTTTCTTCCCTAGAAATTTATTGTCATATTTTACATTGAAGATAGACAGCAATTAAATAATCATAACTAAAATCACACTTGTTTCAGGTGCATGAACATGCCTCTATGTTGGTATTAGAGCTTGCATTGTTGGTCCCAGAGCCAGATACCTTACTGCTTGTGATCACTTCATACATTTTCTCTGCAACTGGTAAAAGCGACAGAATTGTGCTTGAACTAAGTAGCTGCAGATGCTGGTTTAAACCAAAGATAGACACAAAATGCTGGAGTAATTCAGCGGGACAGGCAGCATCTCTAGGTAGAAGGGAATGGGTGATGTTTCAGGCCGAGACTTCTGAAGAAGGGGCTCTACCCGAAACGTCACCCATTCCTTCTCTACAACGATGCTGCCTGTCCCGCTGAATTACTCCAGCATTTTGTAGCTACAGAATTATACTTGACGTGCATCAGAAGTGACCATGGACAAAAATGCTGGAGAAACTCAGCGCGTGAGGCAGCCAGCATCTGTGGAGCGAAGGAATAGGTGACGTTTCGGGTCGAGACCCTTCAAAGATACCGTGAACAAAGAAAGAAATTTAAATCTATCGTAGTGGAATGATTGCTTGCTTAATTGGACTTGTTAACAAAATACAAATGTCTTGAATTATTGAGCAGTAGAGTATTCCTCTAACCCAGCAATCACATGAGGTGCAAACCATCACTTTCCATTTTTTAAATGTCACCACAATTCTCACTGGCTTTAATACATCCCTAACATATTTCTGCATTGGCTGACAGCTTTTAATCATCAGAGTTGAAGCCGTTTTCTCCCACAAGAGGAATTAGATCTCTAAACACAATTTCTACCTGTCCTTAGCACCCCTCAAATTATAAACAATGAACCATCCCTTGTCTATTGGTAGTATGTCAATCTGCCCTGATCAAACCAAAATTAGGTCTTTACTTTTAATATGAAGTGGGTGGAATCCGATCCGGGCTCATCAACCCAAGCTGAGCATATAATTACTGTCCTTAAAGCCTTAAATCTCATTTCCCCCCTGCACTTGTGAACTTTCCAATGCGGTTAGAAAAATACCTTGACTGTTCTTTGTATTGATCTCATTGTGGATTCCACCTACACTGCAAATATTGTTTTATTTACAGTATCAATTATCTATTATTCAAAATCATGGGGTGGTTAAAACCCCAGGAAATACATTTAGATTATTGAGAAACAGTATTCTCAATTTAAACCCATGCCCTATTGACTGATTCAATCTAGCATACTAAAGGTTCTGTACGACTAAAGCACTTGTAGTGAAATCCACTACCTTTCCCTCCCGCATCTTATATATCCTTCCACACTCCATAACTCCATTGTCCTCCAAGGCGATTATATCTTTTTTTGGTGGTGGTGCCTACAATTGCTAACTATTCTAATCACTAATTTAGCTTCCAACTCCTTGTACATTACAGGGTTCTAACAGCCTGCAGTAATAATTGTTGATGGGTAGATGCTGATATTACTTGCATCTCTCGGAGCTTGTTTCTAGTCTTTGGGCACCAGAGGAATTTCTGAGAATTTGTCCCCTCTACGCTAGCTGCAGGAGATTCAACATCAGCGGTTATAATGCAGTTTGCTACTTGAAGAGGCCCAACAGCTGACGGTCACATGATAGGAGTAGAATGAGGCCATTTGCATCATCAAGTCAACTCCACCATTCAATCATGGCTGATCTATCTCTCTCTCCTAACCCCATTCTCCTGCCTTCTCCCCATAACCCCTGACTAATCAAGAATCTCTATCTCTGGCTTAATAATATCCATTGATATGATCAGCGTTATACACACCTACAAAACTCCCAGAACCACACATTAAAAGCCATTTAAGCTCTAGAGTGGGTTTATTTTAAAGTGTCTCCCTCATTTCTCTATATTTGGGCCCATTCAAGCATATCCACTGCCACCCAAAATAAGTCAAATATACTCCATAAACAACTATTTGCTGAATTTCTTAAATCAAGTGCTCTGCCCCTTGAGATAACTTTTATAAAACAACAAATACAAGCGTTGACACTGATTTATTGTACAGGGTACTTCAATCCATTCCCTTACGAGTTTTTTTTTAAAGGCACGTTTTCTCTAAATAAAAGTGCTAAATATTCTGCAGAGCTTGCTGCACGGCATGAAAAATGTAATGAGACAGTTTGTTGGAATTAAAATTAATTTGGTTGAATTTGAGTTCCTGAAATGAAACAAAGTGCTTCTATAGCAGAGTCGGCGAGAAAAATAAACAATATTTTCCACAAAAAGGGTACATGAATTTTATTATGGTAGTCAGCTCATAATTTAAAGGAATTTTAAATTTAAATTATCAAGGTGCTTCCATCAGCCTTTTATAACTGCAATTGGTCGCAGTTTAATAGCTTTTTTGCTAATTCCTGCTTCGTGACAAGTGTTCACAACGTCAGTTACGTTCTTGTAGGATTCAGGAGCCTAGGAGAGAAAATATAATCTTTAATAGTTGAAAGGCAAACTTTTCACTCAGCGTCTATCTTATAATCTCGCTTGTTTAGGGGTTTGTGCTGCAACAACTTGTATAACCTGGCATCATTCAAAGTCATTTGAGACACAATAGCACATCTGCAGAATAAAGACTGCTGGAGTAACTCAGCGGGTCAGGCAGCATCTGTGGAGAACATGGATAGGTGACGTTTCACAGAGTGCTGGAGTAACTCAGCGGGTGCAGCAGCATCTATGGGGCTAAGGAAATAGGCAATGTTTCGGGCCGAAACCCTTCCGGGTTTCGGCCCGAAACGTTGCCTATTTCCAGAAGGTTCGGCCCGAAACGTTGCCTATTTCCTTTGCTCCATAGATGCTGCTGCACCATAACTCAGTGGGTCAGGCAGCATCTGTGGAGAACATGGATAGGTGACGTTTCACAGAGTGCTGGAGTAACTCAGCGGGTCAGGCAGCATCTGTGGAGAACATGGATAGGTGACGTTTCTGGTTAGGACACTTCAGTCTGAAAATATACATTTTTTAGGGGAATTGTTAGGGGTGTTAAATCTAAGTTGAGTTCCATTTCAGAAATTTGGCCTCAATGACTTTAATGATGCAATGGACATTCAATTTCCCCCCCAAGTTGTGCAATGACTGATGAATGTGTCCCTGAGGGGCCGAACATTCTACACAAGTTGTGTAAGATTCACAGGAAAACAAGTCGCTCCACACCATTGAATCAACTGCAGCAGAAATTGCAACCCAGGACCAGAATAACTAGCAGCACTTACTTCTTCCATGACTAGTTTAGGTGAAGCCACGCGAATTGCTATCCCCTTGTCTGCAAGCTTGTCCAGCACGTCCTGGAAGTCGAGGTTACGTCGGGACTTTGCACGAGACAAGGCCCGGCCCTGGGGAGGACATTTGAACATTAATCTTCAGCTGCTTCTGTCCACAGAGCTACGTGAAGGAATGTTTACAACACCATCGCACTAATACATAGAAACACAGACAATAGGTGCAGGAGGAGGCCATTCAGCCCTTCAAACCAGCACCGCCATTCAATAGGAGCATGGCTGATCATCCAGAATCAGTACCCCGTTCCTGCTTTTCCCCCCATATCCCTAGATTCCTTTAGCCCCAAAAGGATATCTAACTAACTCTCTCTTGAAAACATCCAGAGAATTGGCCTCCACTGCCTTCTGTGGCAGAGATCTCCACAGATTCACAACTCTCTGGGTGAAAAAGTTTGCCCTCATCTCAGTCCTAAATGGCCGACCCCTTATTCTTACACTGTGACCACTGGGTGGGGTCAGCAGTGGCTGCCTCACCAACAGTCTGTCTGTCCTTTCCTTCTTTGTGTTTTATAGCATGTGTTAAATGTATGTTTTTAGTGTTCAGCTTGTTTTATGTGGGGGAAACTTTTTTTTAAATGTATTTTTTTAAATCTCGACAGAGATGCTATTTTTTTCCCCGTATCGTATGTCCGTCTGCACTGCGGCCTAACATCGAGGAGTTGGCGGCCTTTGCTGGAGACCGACCTTTAAGAGCTCCACTGCATGTGCCTGCGGACTTATCGCATCGTCCGCGATCCCTTAGCCAGGGATCGACCTCCGAGCTCCAACTGTGGGAGCCTGCGGACTTTAACACCGTGGAGCCCGCGGTCTCTTTGGTTAGTGACCAACTTCGGGAGCTCTAAACAGCAGGAGCTTCCACCGCCACGATGGATGGTTAGACTGCCCAGACCGTGGCAGAATAAAAGAGGAAGAAGTTTGGACTTTTTTTGCCTTCCGTCACAGTGGGGAATGTAGGGAATCTGCTGTGGTGGATGTTTAAGTTCACTTTTATGTAGTTGTGTGTCTTTTGGCTTTTTTCCCCCCGTATGGCTGCATGATAACTTGCATATCACTCTACCTTAATCGGTACACGAGACAATAAAAGGCCTTTGACCCCTGGTTCTGGACTCCACCAACACAGGGGACATTTTTCCTGCATGAAGACTGTCCAAATCCCTTAAGCAACTAATGGCGGGTTCACAGTTGAACCCACCCACCCACCCCCCCCGACCTTGATATAATATAACAGAAATTCACCCTTACAGAATTCACTAATCACTACCCATAAATTTAACAATGAGCTCTCAGGGATCTGTGCAAAATAAAAAAAGGTGATTAGTAATAATAATAATAATAATAACAACTTTATTTATAAAGCGCTTTTAGACAACAAAAGTTATTACAAACTACTAAAACCATTAAGACGACAGGACTATAAAAACAGTAAAAAATTAAAAGACATTAAAAGCACTAAAGCAGGAACAATGTCTCAGCCAGTGTCTAAAAGTGAGTTTTTAGGGAGGATTTAAAGATGGACAGTGAAGGGGCCTGTCTGATCTGCAGCGGCAAGGTGTTCCAGATTACAGATTTTTTTTTAAAACACACATTTCCTGACACATGAAGAGATAACTATGCAGTATAACGTTATCCCCTTGATCCTGTATCTGTAGAGGAGAGTTACAATAGGGACGTTTTATTGTAAACCACCTCCATGTAACGGGGATATATTTTTTAAGCAGCTATTAAATATAATTTTAAATAATTTAACAATGAGGCAGGTGCTGTCACTGATTTATGGTGTGCATCAGATTTTTTCCAATTCTTTAAAAAGTTCAAATGGGAAGTAATCTCTGATTCAATGTAATTGTACAAAAATTTCAAAGAGGCCGATTAATTGAACATAAAGAATAATATCGGCAACGCACTATGCTTAGGAAAATATTACGTTTAAAGATGTCCACAGTTGTTGATAACATGAGCTGAGACAAGATGGTGATGATCAGTTTAAAATCCACACCATGTTATTCTTAGGTAGACAAAAATGCTGGAGAAACTCAGCGGATGAGGCAGCATCTATGGAGCGAAGGAAATAGGCGACGTTTCGGGCCGAAACCCTTCCGGGTTTCGGCCCGAAACGTCGCCTATTCCTTCGCTCCATAGATGCTGCCTCACATAGAAACATAGAAATTAGGTGCAGGAGTAGGCCATTCGGCCCTTCGAGCCTGCACCGCCATTCAATATGATCATGGCTGATCATCTAACTCAGTATCCCGTACCTGCCTTCTCTTCATACCCTCTGATCCCCTTAGCCACAAGGGCCTCACCCGCTGAGTTTCTCCAGCATTTTTGTCTACCTTCGATTTTTCCAGCATCTGCAGTTCCTTCTTAAACTATTAGTTATTTGTCATTCCTCACCGCTCCGTGGCAGGTGGTCCCGAACGTCTCGGTCATTCCTTGTTCCGTGCCCGTGAGGACATAGCTACACGTACCCATTGTCCCACCAATCAAGACGGGTTGTCCAGTTAACTTAAAGGGGGGGCAGAAAACAAATACATTAATCCTGCCGGCAGTCTGGGCAAAGACGTCATTCACTGGCTTAAAACATAGGATGGATGAATGAATGAATGCATGATGAATGAATGATTGGATGTATGAATGAATGAATGAATGAATTATTGAATGAATGAATGATTGATTGAAAGCATGAATGAATGAATGATTGAATGAAAGAATGATTGAATGAAAGAATGATTGAATGAATGAAGAATGTATGAATGCATGAATGAATGAATGGATGAATGACAAATAAATTGTATCTTGTATCTATCTTGAAACATAGAAACATAGAAATTAGGTGCAGGAGTAGGCCATTCAGCCCTTCGAGCCTGCATCGCCATTCAATATGATCATGGCTGATCATCCAACTCAGTATCCCGTACCTGCCTTCTCTCCATACCCCCTGATCCCCTTAGCCACAAGGGCCACATCTAACTCCCTCTTAAATATAGCCAATGAACTGTGGCCTCAACTACCCTTTGTGGCAGGGAGTTCCAGAGATTCACCACTCTCTGTGTGAAAAAAGTTCTTCTCATCTCGGTTTTAAAGGATTTCCCCCTTATCCTTAAGCTGTGACCCCTTGTCCTGAATGAATGAAAGTATGAATGAATGAATGATTGAATGCATGATTGAATGCATGAATGAATGAATGGATGAATGAATGAATGAATGAATGAAAGAAAGGGGTCCTGATACCATGTGGACTGTGGTGATTCACCTGCCACTGGGCTTCACTCCACTGATTTGGCCTACCTCTTAGAAGGTAATGGTCAATGCGAGGCCCCACACCAAGAAGGAGAGGAGCGGGAGAGGGGGGAGAGGGGGAGAGGAAAGAAGGAATGAAAGAAAGACCAAGCGAATGAATGGATACTGTATGGTCACAGGTGATAAGTCCCAGTGAGACACTGTTTTGCGTGCCCACGGTATGCTAAGAGGCACTACATAAAGGGCGTTGACAAAGTTACAGTATTCCCCCCCCCACGGCAGTTACCCACAGCATAGGAACAGGCCCTTCAGCCCACAATGTCCGTTTTGAACACGATGCCAAGTTAAACTCCTCTCCTCTGTGATCCACAACCCTCTATTCCCTGCACATCCACGTGAATACTCGCCGAGAGGAAGTCCATGTAATCAAGTATGTGTATCACACTTGCCAGGCTTTGTCCCACCCCCCACCTCTCCTTTCCAGCCTTCTCCCACACACTCCAATCAGTCTGAAGAAGGGTCCCAACCTGAAACGTCACCTGTCCATTCCTCCACAGAACACCTCCGCTCGGTCCGCAATAACCAAGCTGACCTCCCGGTGGCTGAGCACTTCAACTCCCCCTCCCACTCCGCCTCCGCCTCCGACCTCTCTGTCCTGGGTCTCCTCCATGGCCACAGCGAGCAGCACCGGAAATTGGAGGAACAGCACCTCATATTCCGTTTGGGGAGTCTGCACCCCGGGGGCATGAACATCGAATTCTCCCAATTTTGTTAGTCCTTGCTGTCTCCTCCCCTTCCTCAGCCCCCCTGCTGTCTCCTCCCACCCTCCAGCCTTCTGGCTACTCCTCCTTTTCCCTTTCTTGTCCCCACCCACCCCCCCCCCCGATCAGTCTGAAGAAGGGTTTCGGCCCGAAACGTTGCCTATTTCCTTCACTCCATAGATGCTGCTGCACCCGCTGAGTTTCTCCAGCTTTTTTGTGTAACCTCCACAGATGCTGCCTGACACGCCGAGTTCCTCCAGCACTTTGTGTTTTGTTTAAGATTCCAGCATCTGCAGTTCCTCGTGTTGCTTTGGGCATCTTGTAAGGTTTCTCCTTTCCACATAACTACAAAGTATGCAGGGAGGAACTGCAGACGCTGGTTTAATCCGAAGTAAGACACAAAATGCTGGAGTAACTCAGCGGGACAGGCAGCATCTCTGGAGACAAGGAATGGGTGACGTTTTGGGTCGAGACCCTTCGTCAGAGCGAGCTCACTCGCGGCCGTTGTGGTACCTGATAATCGACGGGGATGAGAGGGTGATGAGGGGGAAAGGCTCGTGTAGATCCCTTCCTGTGGATCAACAAGGTCTTCTGCTTCCCATCCACCACGTGCTCCTCCACCTTGGCTATGTTGTGAGACACGTCGTAGATCACGTGCATGTCCAGGTCGTCCGGTGCAGTGTTGAACACTTTGGCAAACGCCTGCAACAGAAGAGTAACGGGGAACAAAGGGAATGAAAACCCAGCGGGGAAAACAGAGCTCGAGGCTGGGAAAGAGCAAGTTGGGAAACACGGGAGGGGGAAAAACAGCAAGACGGGGGATTCTGCTGTCACTGTGTCTAGGTACATGTGGAAATAACGCATCACTAAACTGTTAAACTGAGTTCTGTCAATCTAAAGTCAACTTGACTCGAACACTAGGTAGACAAAAATGCTGGAGAAACTCACAGCGGGTGCAGCAGTGTCTATGGAGCGAAGGAAATAGGCGACGTTTCGGGCTGAAACCCTGATGGAAATAGGCAACGTTTCGGGCCGAAACCCTGATGGAAATAGGCAACGTTTCGGGCCGAAACCCTGATGGAAATAGGCAACGTTTCGGGCCGAAACCCTTCCGGGTTTCGGCCCGAAACGTTGCCTATTTCCTTCGCTCCATAGATGCTGCTGCACCCGCTGAGTTTCTCCAGTTTTTTTGTGTTCTATTTGATCTTGTTTGCGCACATCAAGTTGATTGCATTAGTCGATACAGGGCGGACCACGTGTAGGTTGCAATCCACATGGAAGGGCACGCACGCACACTCACCTGGCGTGTGAGGAAGGTCATGGAGGAGCGGTTGACCCAGGCGTAGTTCCCAGCTGCCGCCATGCCTTTCAGGTAGTCCTGGCCTTCCTGAGAGTTGATCCTGGCGCAGGCCAGCTGCCGGTCATTGACGATGATGTTGTCTCTCTTCATCGCCTTCTCCATGGCCACCAGCGCGTCTGCAAAACAAGCCAATACCAACAGTGAAGAAAGACTGGATAGACTCGGCTTGTACTCGCTGGAATGTAGAAGATCGAGGGGGGAGAATCTTATAGAAACTTACACAATTCTTAAGGGGTTGGACAGGCTAGATGCAAGAAGATTGTTCCCAATGTTGGGGAAGTCCAGAACAAGGGGTCACAGTTTGAGGATAAGGCGGAAATCTTTTAGGACCGAGATGAGAATTATTTTTTTCCCCCACACAGAGAGTGGCGAGTGTGGAATTCTCTGCCACAGAAAGTAGTTGAAGCCATTGGCTATATTAAGTCAAGTCAAGTCAAGTTTATTTGTCACATACACATACGAGATGTGCAGTGAAATGAAAGTGGCAATGCTCGCGGACTTTTGTGCAAAAGACAAACAACAAAACAACCAAACAAATTATAAACACAATCATAACACACATATTCTTTTACATAATAAATAATGGAAGGAAAAACGTTCAGTAGAGTTAGTCCCTGGTGAGATAGGCGTTTAAAGTCCGAATTGCCTCTGGGAAGAAACTCCTTCTCAACCTCTCCGTTCTCACCGCATGGCAACGGAGGCGTTTGCCTGACCGTAGCAGCTGGAACAGTCCGTTGCAGGGGTGGAAGGGGTCTCCCATGATTTTATTTGCTCTGGAGTTGCACCTCCTGTTGTATAGTTCCTGCAGGGGGGCGAGTGAAGTAGAGGGAGTTAGAGTTAGATGGCCCTTGTGGCTAAAGGGATCAGGGGGTATGGAGAGAAGGCAGGTACAGGATACTGAGTTGGATGATCAGCCATGATCATATTGAATGGCAGTGCAGGCTCGAAGAGCCGAATGGCCTACTCCTGCACCTATTTTCTATGTTTCTATGTCCTTATCTATAAAGAGCAGAGTGAGATGTGGTGAGAGGACGCAGGAGATGCATGTCATCGTACGTAGACCCGTGGAAGTGTACGCGCTTTACCTGTGGCGACCTGGTGCCCGAAGCCTCTGCTGCCGCTGTGAATCATGACACAGACCTGGCCCTTGTGGTCGATGCCCATCTTGCGGGCCGCGTAGTCATTGTAGATCTCATCCACCACTTGGATCTCAGCGTAGTGGTTGCCAGCCCCCAACGTCCCCAGCTGCACAGGGAAGGGGAAATGGTCACCACACCAGCCGCCAGGCATCTCATTCAAACAGTACTTCACTGAAGGTTACACAAAAAAGCTGGAGAAACTCAGCGGGTGCAGCAGCATCTATGGAGCGAAGGAAATAGGCAACGTTTCGGGCCGAAACCCTTCTTCAGACTAAGTACTTCACTGAAGCCGGATACTTGGCAAGACAGAGTTGTAAAGCTAGCTGAGAATCCAACACAATAAAGGGCCTGTCCCACTTATGCAACTTTCTCGGCGACTGCCGGCACCCGTCACAGGTCGCTGAGAATCCAGCGGTGACTAGAACAAGGTACGACTCCTTGGCGGGCTGCTCACGACCATGCAGGCTTCATCCCGTGACATGTCGCCTGTATGGTCGTGAGTAGTCTCTCAGTCACACAAAGAGTCGTAGCGTCTTTCTGGTCGCGGCTGAATTTTAAGATAACTTAAAGATAGCGGAGTCAGGGGATATGGGGAGAAGGCAGGAACGGGGTAGTGTTTGGGGACGATCAGCCATGATCACAGTGAATGGCGGTGCTGGCTCGAAGAGAGTGTGGTGGATCTCTGGAACTCTCTGCCACAGAGGGTAGTTGAGGCCAGTTCATTGGCTATATTTAAGAGGGAGTTAGATGTGGCCCTTGTGGCTAAGGGGATCAGGGGGTATGGAGAGAAGGCAGGTACGGGATACTGAGTTGGATGATCAGCCATGATCATATTGAATGGCGGTGCAGGCTCGAAGGGCCGAATGGCCTACTCCTGCACCTAATTTCTATGTTTCTATGTTTCTATGAAGGGCCAAAGGGCCTAATCCTGCACCTATTGCCTATTGACTGTGAGAATTTAAATTCGGTACAGATGGATGGATGGGGGCTAGCATGGACATGATGGGCTGAAGAGCCCATTTCAGTCTCTGTCCTGCTCCCACAACAGAGCAAAGATCACGGCTGCTCTTTCACCTTGCATGCTTTCTGTTTTACAATGCAGAAAACTTAAAAAGCACAAGACATATTTTGGATCATTCTCATAAGAGATAGCAACAATAGAATTGATGACAAGAGCTTTAAAAAATGTATTCAATGCAAGGTGTGAGGAAGGGTCTCGATCCGAAACATCACCCATTCCATCTCTCCTGGGATGCTGCCTGTCCCACTGAGATACTCCGGCATTTAGCGTCTATCTTCGATTTAAACCAGCACCTGCTGTTCGTTCCTACACGTGTAGCAAGGGTGTGCCTGGCAATGTCCATATAGTGGGTTAAACCAATAGAAAATAGACAATAGGCGCAGGAGGAGGCCATTCGGCCCTTCGAGCCAGCACCGCCATTCAATGTGATCATGGCTGATTATCCCCAATCAGTACCCCGTTCCTGCCTTCTCCCCATATCCTCTGACTCCACTACCTTTAAGAGCCCTATCTAGCTCTCTCTTGAAAGCATCCAGAGAACCGGCCTCCACCGCCCTCTGAGGCAGAGAATTCCACAGACTCGCAACTCTCTGTGAGAAAGCACGAGGGGAATGCAGCAGTGAACAGAGACAGGTAGACGCAAAATGCTGGAGAAACTCAGCGGGTGAGGCAGCATCTGTGGAGGGAAGGAATCGCCAATTCGATCTCGCCACAGATGCTGCCTCACCCGCTGAGTTTCTCCAGCATTTCGCGTCTCCCTTCGATTTCACCGGTATCTGCAGTTCTTTCTTAAACAGTGAACAGAGACGGCTCTATAGTAGGGATAGGAGAAAGGGAAATGGAGACTAGATGACCACCTGAGGCAATCCTCGCTTTTTGGCTTTGGCGGAGACTTTGGACGGATCCGCCTGCAGCATCCGCCCGTACTCTTCACAGTGCTCCTTATCCTCGGCCCAGGCGTAGCCTTCCCGCAGGGACCAGTCCACTCCCATCTCCAAAGCCTCCTCCAGGTCCCTGCAAGGAAACGTCAAGAGTGAACATGGCAGTACACAGGCAAGCAAAAAAAAAAACACAAGATGCTGGTGTCATTCAGCGGGCGGGCCAACCAGCATCACTAGAGAGCAGGGATAGGTGGGCTCCAGGCCCTTCTTCAGAGTGATTACAGTCGGGGGAGAGAAAGCTGGAAGACAAATGGGGGCGGCATAAGGCCTGCCGAATGGATACGGGTGCGGGGAGGAGAGGGGCATGAGTGGCACATGGTTGGACAAAGGTCAGAGCTGAAGAGAAAAAAAAAAACTGTGAGATGTGCCGAGGAGAGATTTCTTCAGCCAGAGGGTGGTGAATACATTGCCACAGACGGCTGTGGAGGCAGAGTCATTTAAGGCAGACATTGACAGATTCTTAGGTACACAAAATTGCTGGAGAAACTCAGCGGGTGCAGCAGCATCTATGGAGCGAAGGAAATAGGCAACGTTTCAGGCCGAAACCCTTCTTCAGACTGGTTGACAGACAGATTCTTGATTAGTTCGTGTGTCAAGGGTTACGGGGAGAAGGCAGGAGAATGGGGTTGAGAGGGAAAGATAGATCAACTATGATTGAATGGCGGAATGGACTTGATGGGTCGAAGGGCCTAATTGTGCTCCTAGAATTTATGAACATAAGGATAGAAGAGGTGCGAATAGTGAATCCAGTGGAAGGAATGTAGGTGGAAGGGGGGGGGGGTGGTATACGTCAAGGAATATAATCAAGGAATGGCATGAGTATTACAAAAGGTTTTGTTTTGAATGAATACATTTATTGGCCAAGCATTCACATACAAGGAATTTGCCTTGGTGCTCCGCCCGCAAGTGGCAACATGACGTACAGTGACAGTTAATTCAACGCTGCCCTTTGCTAGCGGTAATATTCAAAGAATAAGCAAACCCATCTAATCTATTACACAAAATAGTGGCTGGCATATTCTTCAGAAAACAATAGCCATTAGAAGGTGAAGGATGAGCAAGCATCAGAAATTGGCGCGCACACTGGAAATCGAAAATAAATGCTTTAAAATATTATACTCAGCTTTTATAAAGTTGGTGTGGACCCTGTGAGACAAAGGGCCTGTTTTCCATACTTGTACCTTCCTAAGAGTCTACCAGGGACAATACTGGAAGTCCGACAATTTTATACTGGGCAATTTTTACACTTATCAAGCCAATTAATCAATTAATCTAAACCTGTACGTCTTTGGAATTTCGGAAGAAACCGAAGATCTTGGAGAAAACCCACGCAGGTCACGGGGAGAATGTACAAACTCCGTACGGACAGCGCCCGTAGTCGGGATCGAACCCGGGTCTCCGGCGCTGCATTCTACTGCTGTGAGGCAGCAACTCTACCGCTGTGCCATCGTGATTACGATTATAGTAATCGAGAGTGGAAACAGGCCATTCGGTCCAACTTGCCCACATCAACCTACATGTCCCATCTACACTAGTTCCACCTGCCTGCGTTTGGCCCATATCCCTCTAAACCTGTCCATTCCATGTGCCTGTCTAAATGTTTCTTGAACGTTGCGATAGTCCCTGCCTCGTTCCAGACACCCACCACCCTTCGTATGAAACAGTTAGCCCCTCAGGTTCTTTTAAATCTTCACCCCCTCCCCTCCTCACCTTAAACCTACGTCCTCTGGTTCTTAATTCCCCCATTCTGGGCAAGAGACTGTGGGCCTTCCCTGTACGTCTCCCTTGAAACTAAACTGAATAAAGATTGTCAAACTCCAAGCGAAGACAGGATTTTGCCGAGCTGTGGCCGTGTGTGGGGAGTTGAATGATGGACAGGCTGTTATAGCCCATCACAAGCATAGAGCAAGCGTTTCACAGAGACCTGTATGTGCCAAACAATCAAATCCCATCATTCTCTTGTTCCTCATTCTTGGTGCAGCGGTAGAGCTGCTGCCCCACTGCGCCAGAGACCCAGGTTCGATCTCGACTACGGGTGATGTCTGTACGGAGTTTGTACGTTCTCCCCGTGTGTTTTCTCTGAGATCTTCGGTTTCCTCTCACACTCCGAAGACGTACGGATTTGTAGGTTAATTGGCTTCAGTAGAAAATAAAATTGTAAATTGTCCCTGGTGTGTAGCATAGTGTTTAAGGGCCTGTCCCACTTGGTAATTTTTTCAGCAACTGTGGGCTTGTTTCCACACTGTACCTCTAAACTAAGCTGAACTCCTCTATATGAGCAGCACTGGGTACAATTCAAGTAATGATTATGTTATGCACCTCTCACCCTGCGCAAAGTCCTACTCAATCTCAGCACACCAACCTAACGAGTTGAATGCCACTGCTGCCTTTCACAAGCATAAAGAGAGAGAGAGAGAGAGAGCAGAGAGACACCTTGCATGCCAACCATGCAATCAAATCCAACCACTCTCGCATGCTCCTCATTCGTACACAACCCTGGTCTCCTTCCCTGCAGATTGTCCTTACTTGGCTCCCATTGGGATGACCCCTTTGGATCCAACTCCGACGGGAATGTGGTCAAACATGGCCTGCGCCAGCTGCTCCTTGACCGGCTGCACGTCGCCCTCATCGAGGTTGGTACGCAGCAACCGCACGCCGCAGTTGATGTCAAAACCCACGCCACCTGCAAAAGGCAAAGTACACGTCCTGAGAAACCAACTCCCCTTTGCATTCCCTCCCCGACCACATGAAATACAGGCAGCAAAAATGGAAATCCATATTCAATAGACAATAGGTGTAGGAGTAGGCCATTCGGCCCTTCGAGCCAGCACCGCCATTCAATGTGATCATGGCTGATCATCCCCAATCAGTACCCCGTTCCTGCCTTCTCCTGCCCTCTCCCATATCCCCTGACTCCGCTATCTTTAAGAGCCCTATCTAGCTCTCTCTTGAAAGCAACCCCTGCAGAGAACCGCCTCCACCGCCCTCGGACAAGGCAGAGAATTCCACAGACTCACCACTCTCTAAAGGGGCTTCTCCCACTTATTCCTAAACTGTAGCTCCTGGTTCTGGACTACCCCAACATGTCTTGATTGGTGAATATGTTTAGTTTGTGAGTTATTTGATTCAGAAATAATATGTGAATGTCGAGAAACTCAGCGGGTGCAGCAGCATCTATGGAGCGAAGGAAATAGGCAACGTTTCGGGCCAAAACCCTTCTTCAGACTGATGGATTTCGGCCTGAATCATTGCCTATTTCCTTCGTTCCATAGATGCTGCATCACCCGCTGAGTTTCTCCAGCACTTTTGTCTACCTTCGATTTTCCAGCATCTGAAGTTTCTTCTTGAACATAATACGTGAATGCTTCATTGAGCATAATTACGACTGGTATCTACGCACTTCGTCCGAGCACATTATCGCACGCGTTATGCAAACCGTCTTAAATGACCACCTAAACTGTCATTTGGCAACCTAAAAAGCTGTCATGGTTGCCCGGCTGGCAACAGGGAAAGTTTTTGAGAGCCCTGATCAGCCATGATCACATTGAATGGCAGTGCTGGCTAGAAGGGCCATGCGGCCTACTCCTGCACCTATTGTCTATTGTCAAACTACTGATCGCACAAAAACTTAGACAATGCTTAGACTCTTTCCTCTGGCAAGTGATAGATGGATATAGATGAGGGGTGCCTTTGATAGGTAGATGGTTGGACAAACGCCAGTGACGAAAAGACACAAAGTGAGAGAAGGAAAGCAGAGGTGCAGGTTGTGAAGCTAGAGGAAGGAACGGGACAGAGAGGGGGTGAAAGGGGGAAAAATGAGCGCAAATCCAGATGAGGCACAGGGAAGAGGGATTAGAAAAAAGCTCCCGATCTTCAACTGATTCAGCACTTCACAACTAATGCTAACCGCACTCGATGTGCATAAGTGATAGGAGCAGCATAAGGCCATTCGGCCCATCAAGCCTACTCCACCTTCAATCATGGCTGATCTATTTTCCCCTCTTAACCCCATTCTCCTGCCATCTTCCCGTAACCCCTGACACCCGCACTAATCAAGACTCTATCTATCTCTGCCTTAAAAATATTCATTGACATGGCCTCCTCAGCCTTCTGTGGCAATTAATTTCACAGATTTACCACCCTCCGACTAAAGAAATGTTTTCCTCACCTCCTTCCTAAAGGTACGTCCTTTAATTCTGAGGCTGTGTCCACTGGTCCTAGACTCTCCCACTAGTGGAAACATCCTCTCCACATCCATGTTTACGAAAGAACTGCAGATGCTGGTAAAATCGAAGGTACACACAAAATGGTGGAGAAACTCAGCGGGCGAGGCAGCATCTATGGAGCGAAGGAAATAGGCAAAGCCTATTTCCTTCGCTCCATAGATGCTGCCTCACCCGCTGAGTTTCTCCACCATTTTGTATCAATTCTCCACATCCATTGAACCCAGGCCTGTCACTATTCAGTGTCAATAAGGTTGCCTCTTATATGTACAAACGTCACGATAGTTTTATTACCTGGGGATACGACAGCCTGTGGGTCATCCATATCGAACGCTGCCATGTTCCCAATTGCAAACCCATAGCCTGAATGGACATCAGGAAGCCCAATGGATTTCTTTAGGAAGAAAATCAAGTTTGAATAAAATTGTTTCAGTAGTTTAGTTTAGAGATACAGCTTGGAAACAGGCCCTTCGGCCCATCTAGCCCATCGATAGCAATCCCCGCACATTAACACTATCCTCTACACACTAGGGACAATTTGCATTTATGACAAGCCAATTAACCTACAAACCTGTACATGTTTGGAGCGTGGGAGGAAAACTGAGATCTCGGAGAAAACCCACGCAGGCCACGGGGAGAACGTACAAACTCCGCACAGACAGCACCCGTAGTCGGGATTGAACCCGGGTCTGCGGCGCTACAAGCGCAGTAAGGCTGCAACTCTACCACTGCGAGAACATGGATAGGTGACACTTCGGGTCATGGAGTTATGCAGAGTGGAAATAGGTCCTTTGGTTCAACTTGCTCATGCCAACCGACATGCCCCATCTAAACTAGTCCCACCTGCCTGCTTTTGGTCCATATCCCGCTAAACCCAACCTGTCCGTACACCTGTCTAAATGTTTCTTAAACGTTGGGATAGTCCCAGCCTCAACTACCTGCTCTGGCAGCTCGTTCCATACACCCACCACCCTTTGTGAAAAGGACCGGGATTTTTATTTGATCATTTTGAAGCATGCATCCAACACTGGTCTTGTGTTATGACCAATACGGTGAGATTTCAAGTTTGTATATAATCCTGCATTTTTTTTTTTAAAGTTGAGTTTTAGTTTAGAGATGCAGCACGGAAACAGGCCCTTCAACCCACCAAGTCCATGCCAGCAATCGATCCAACGTTCACCAGTTCTACATTATCCCATTTTCTCATCCCTACACACATTGGTCAATTAACCTACAAACCCGCACGTCTTTGGGATGTGGGAGCAAACCGGAGCACCCGGAGGAACCCCACGTGGTCACAGGAAGAACGTTCAGTATAGTTTACTGCTGTCGTGTCTACCAAGGTACAGTGAAAAGCTTTGTTGCATGCAGTAGACATCAAGCCTGTGATCTAATTACTGAGCCATAAGGATTTCTAGTCAGCGAAAAGACTGTGCAAACTCCACACAGGCAGCACCAGAGGTCAGGATCTCTGTCGCTGCGAGGCAGCAGTTCTACCAACTGCGCGCGCACCCTAACATTGTTCTTCGCAGCAAATTGTAGTTAGGTGTTGACCGACTCACATGGACTATCCCCGGTAAGGCTGCCACGTTGCCAATCTGCTTCACAGCTGGCAGGAAGCCACCCACACCTAGAACAAGACAGAAGATTAAGCTGGTTAGCTTTCCTACAGATGCAAGATGCAATCCAATGTACCAACAGAAGCAAAAACAGGACATGAAAACAACGCAAACCATCTAACTCCTGGCAGCTCAGAATTTTACTAGTCCCATTGTAAAAGGACGAGGACCAGTTATTAAACGTTAATATGTTGAAAATCCAGCAGCGACCAGAAAGACGCTACTACTCTTTGGGCGACTGAGGAGACGACTCACGACCATACAGGCGACACCCTGGCGACATGTCGAGGGGTGAAGACTGTATGGTCGTGAGTAGTCGCCCAAAGAGTCGTACCTTGTTCTGGTCGCCGCTGGATGTTGGGCATGGATCATTGATGTCCTGTTGACCACGTGCTTGCAGCAGTTTGATGGACTGATCCTCAAGCAGTATTTTCCACAGATGTTAAGAGGATGTGTAAAGGCTATGCTGCCACACCAAAGACATCACACCAAAGATGACCAGAGTCTCTTGCCCAGAGTAGGTGAATCGAGGATCAGAGGAGATAGAATAGAATAGTTTCTTTATTGTCATTGTAACATGGGCCATGTACAACGAAATTTAAAATGTCAGCCAGTCAGTGCAGCATTCAAACATTTCTAAAGCTAACGAAACATCCACGGTAAAATAATAAAGATAAGCAATAAATAAAAAGGTAGATAGGTTCAAGATGAAGGGGAAAAGATTTAATAGGAATCTGAGGGGTAATTTTTTCACACAAAGGGTGGTGGGTGTATGGAACAAGCTGCCAGATGAGCTAGTTGAGGCTGGGACTATCCCAACGTTTAAGAAACAGTTAAACAGGTACATGGATAGGACAAGTTTGGAGGGATATGGACCAAACAGAGGCAGGTGGGACTAGTGTAGCTGGGACATTGTTGGCAAGTTGGACGTGTGGGAAAGTTGGGCCGAAGGGCCTGTTTCCACTATGTATCACTCTACGAGTGTCATATTTGTCGATAGGTGGCTCATAAGATACACAACGTGTTTCAGTGTCCAAATCAGCACCAACGTGGTGTGCAACGTCTGATGGTGTCCACACGCTAGCACTGTTTGTGTGCTGCAGCCTCACTCCTTTACTCAAGCGCAACATCATCAGCTTCTTGCAACTTGTTCTTACCTCCCCCACGGCACGAGTTTCGAAGTTCATCAAACATCAAATTTTTCAAGGTCTCATTGACATAAAACACCCCTTCCACCTGCAACACAGCAAAAGCGTGTCAGTGTTTAAGAAATTCGGTTCAGTACAAACACCAGTCGGTTTCTGCCACAATCCGTGCTGTGGCCCAGGAAGGGGGGGGGGGGGGGGGTAGACCCTGGGGAGGAGCGCGTGAGGATGTGGCATGCCTGCTTTTTGAGGGGGGGGGGGGGGGGGGGGGGAGACCACTTTACCTTGGAAAGAGGAGCGTCAGAGCAAGGTGTAGTTAACGCCCTGGTTTGGCCGGGGGGGGGGGGGGGGAGATGGGGGTGGAAGATATGGGAGGGAGGCGGGGGAGGAGATATGGTGGTTGGGGGGCAGGAGATGGGGGGGGGGGGGAGGGAGGAGATGGGGGGGGGGGGGGGGGGAGGATATTTTCGAGGATGTAACTAGTAGCGTGGATAGGGGAGAACCAGTGGATGTGGTGTATCTGGAAACATAGAAACATAGAAACATAGAAATTAGTCACCTTGCAGTCACCTAGCATCCTCCTCACAGCTAACACTGCCCCCCAGCTTAGTGTCATCCGCAAACTTGGAGATATTGCCTTCAATTCCCTCATCCAGATCATTAATATATATTGTAAATAGCTGGGGTCCCAGTACTGAGCCTTGGGGTACCCCACTAGTCACTGCCTGCCATTGTGAAAAGGACCCGTTTACTCCTACTCTTTGCTTCCTGTAGAAACTTACAAAATTCTTAAGGGGTTGGACAGGGTAGATGCAGGAAGATTGTTCCCGATGTTGGGGAAGTCCAGGACAAGGGGTCACAGCTTAAGGATAAGGGGGAAATCCTTTAAAATCGAGATGAGAAGAACTTTTTTCACACAGAGTGGTGAATCTCTGGAACTCTCTGCCACAGAGGGTAGTTGAGGCCAGTTCATTGGCTATATTTAAGAGGGAGTTAGATGTGGCCCTTGTGGCTAAGGGGATCAGGGGGTATGGAGAGAAGGCAGGTACGGGATACTGAGTTGGATGATCAGCCATGATCATATTGAATGGCGGTGCAGGCTCGAAGGGCCGAATGGCCTACTCCTGCACCTAATTTCTATGTTTCTATGTTAGGAGGAGATATGGGAGGGAGGCGGGGGGGAGGAAGTATGGGGGGGGGGGGGGGGGGGGGAAGTATGGGGGGAGGAGGAAGTATGGGGGGGGGGAGGAAGTATGGGGGGGAGGAAGTATATGGGGGGGGGGGGGGAGGAAGTATATGGGGGGGGAGGAAGTATGGGGGGGGAAGGAAGTATATGGGGGGGAGGAAGTATATGGGGGGGTGGTAGCGTGGGGAAGGGGGTGGCGTTGAGCAGCTGCTGTGATGTTGGGGTTCACTGAGGTCCAAGAGTGAGGAGAAGGACAGGCCACAGCCCTCGTGTTAGGGTGTGGGAGAGAGGGGAAATCTCTTGCCCTGTTTTAGGATGGGAGTGATGTGGTGGGGGGGGGGGGAGAGAGTGAGGGGGGGGGAAAGAGTGAGAGTGAGTGAGTGAGGGGCGGCGGACCTGCATGTTGGGCACGAAGCCATGCTTGATGCGCCAGCAGTTGGTGCCGATCTTGTCGATGAAGGCGAGCTCGTCGTTGTAGCTGCGGCTCATGACGGCGGCGGCGGCCCAGCTTACTGCCCACTGCGCACGCGCGGCACCGCTACGGCTCCCCGCGCCGCCCACAAAGCGTCGACCCGCGGCCGCGTTGCTGCTGCTCCACACACGCAGACACGCACACACGCACACACACAAGGAAATAGGTAACGTTTCGGGCCGAAACCCGTAAGGGTTTCGGCCCGAAACGTTGCCTATTTCCTTCGCTCCATAGATGCTGCTGCGCCCGCTGAGTTTCTCCAGCGTTTTGTCTGGGGAAGGTTCAGACTGGGACTGTTCCAGCCGCTACGGTCAGGCAAACGCCTCCGTTGCCACGCAGTGAGAACGGAGAGGTTGAGAAGGAGTTTCTTCCCAGAGGCAATTCGGACTGTAAACGCCTTTCTCACCAGGGACTAACTGTACAGAACGTTTTTCCTTCTATTATTTATTATGTAAAATAATATGTGTGTTATGATTGTGTTTATAATTTGTTTGGTTGTTTTGTTGTTCCGCGAGCATTGCCACTTTCATTTCACTGCACATCTCGTATGTGTATGTGACAAATAAACTTGACTTGACTTGACTTGACCTTTCTCCAGCGTTTTTTTGGCCTTCCATCACAGTTATGTGATGGATGTTTATGTAAAATGTAAATTATGTTGTGTCTGGGGTCTATTTGTGTGTATTGTATGGCTGCAGAAACGGCATTTCATTTGGACCTCCAGGGGTCCAAATGACAATTAAATGACAATTAAATAGACTATTGACTACCTTTGATTTCAGTTTAATGGACATGTTGTGCCTTTATCAAAGATGGCGGCGTTCAAGTCGTCACAGCGACGCTCGGTGATCATGCGCACTTGAGGGGGTGGTGCCAGGATGCGGACGGCGGTGGCGTTGTCGATGCCGGGCTGACAGGACAGGGGGAGGGGCGGCGGCGGCGCAGGCGCAGTCCCGTCGAGGCGGACAGGTCAGGCCAGGCCGGGTAATAATGGGCGCGGTGACCGCGGGCCGGGGCCGGGGCTGTACAGGACGGGGCAGGACGGGACAGGGCAGGGCCGGGAGCGGGGCTGAGGGGAGGGGAGAGAACACAGGGTCGGCCTGCTGTCTGTCTACACCGGTGAGTAGTGTGGTGCCGCTTGGGGGGGCGGACAGAGAGGCCCAGGCCGAAGGGCCTGTGTCCGTGCTGTACTAGTCACACAGCACCTTCGGCCCATCCTGCCCGTGCTAGCCCATCGGTGGCGTGTAAACAGGCCCAACCTGCCCGTGCTAGCCCATCTGCGGCGTGGAAACAGGCCCTTCGGCCCAACCTGTCCGTGCTAGCCCATCTGCGGCGTGGAAACAGTCCCAACCTGCCCGTGCTAGCCCATCTGCGGCGTGGAAACTGGCCCTTCGGCCCAACCTGCCCGTGCTAGCCCATCTGCGGCGCGGAAACTGGCCCTTCGGCCCAACCTGCCCGTGCTAGCCCATCTGTGGCGTGGAAACAGGCCCTTCGGCCAAACCTGCCCGTGCTAGCCCACCCACTGCGTGGAAACTGGCCCTTCGGCCAACCTGCCCGTGTTGTCCCATCCACTGCGTGGAAACTGGCCCTTCAGCCCAACCTGCCTGTGCTGCCCCATCCACGGTGTAGAAACAGGCCCTTCGGCCCAACCTGCCCGTGCTGTTCTATCCACAGCGTTGAATCAGGCCCTTCGGCCCAACCCTAGATGATCAGCCATGATCATATTGAATGGCGATGCTGGCACGAAGGGCTGAATGGGCTACTCCTGCACCTATTGTCTATGTTTCTAATTGTCATGTACGGGCTAGGGAACTAGGATTCTTACTTGCAGCCGCGTAACAGGCCTGTAAACACAATACTCGTAGATAATATTTTAAAAGGAAAATCAATCAATTAGTGTAGGGGCAAATGAAAGGCCATTGGAGTTGGTGTTCGAAGTGACGGGTGATTTATTAAAAGTCTGAAGAAGGGTTTCAGCCCGAAACATTGCCTATTTCCTTCACTCCATAGATGCTGCTGCACCCGCTTAGTTTCTCCAGCACTTTTGTCTACCTTCGGGTGATTTATTAAAATTGGTGCGCAGCAGGAGACTGATCTACCGAGTGCACGCCGGCGTTAATAAACCGTCCGTTACACCGAGCACAAACTCCGTGTGGCCTTTCCATTTTGCTCCGACAATTAGCGATCATAATACCGATGCAAATAAAACCAAAAAGGTCCTTAGTGCAACGGCTGTGGAGGGTGTGAGGGGTGAGTAGCTTTCTGTGTACACAATCAACTTCCAAAATGAAAGTGAAACCTGTGAATGTGATGCTTCTGCGACAGAACTCGGGGATGATCTGATGTGCTGCTGACAGCTGCTGGGTGATTTGTATTTCCTGTTTGTACGTGTACTTCGTCTTGTTAATAAATGTTGAGTGCAAAAAAAAAAAAGTGAGACCTCTCTGGAGGATTCCTGTAAGTCAGCGGTGGCTGTCACCCTGCACTCCCTGACGTACCTTGTTCCGTTTAATTGAGTTTATTGTCACATGTACTGAGGTGCAGTGAAAAGCTTTTTGTTGCGTGCTAACCAGTCAGCAGAAAGACTAACACGAGTACAATCGATCCATTTAGATGATACTTGGTTAGAGAATAACGTTTGGTGCAAGGTCCTTGTGGGGTTGGCAGAAGTTTGGGGATTTGGAGCGAGCAATATGGTTATTTTTATAATATAAATGCTGTTTTTAAATATTTAATATTTTGCCATTTTCTCTTAATATTTATCTTATTTTTAATTCTGGAATTCTTCCTTTTTCTCTGCCCACCCAATCTCTTCTCCATGTGACAACTAAATTTGACTTTGACTGATTATAGATGAGGCTGTTACTAGGGTCTCCTCAATATGCCGCAGCTCCGCTCTCACTCCCCTCCCCCTTCCCCCTCTCGTAACAAGGACAGAGCCCCCTTGTCCTCACCTTCCACCCCATCAGCCGTTGTATACAACATATAATCCTCCAAATTGTCGCCACCTCCAAAGGGATCCCACTACTGGCCACATCTTCCCAAACCCCCTGGTCAACTCGTCCCTTCCCAGCCAAACCACCCCCTCCCCAGGCACTTTCCCCTGCAACTGCAGGAGATGCAACACCTGTCCATTTACCTCTCCCCCTCGACCATCCAAGGACCCAAACAGTCTTTCAAGGTGAGGCAGAGGTTCACTTGCACCTCCTCTACTGCATCCGCTGTTCCACGTGTCAACTTCTCTACATCGGCGAGACCAAGCGCAGGCTCGGCGATCACTTCGCTGAACACCTCCGCTCAGTCCGTCTTAACCAAGCTGAACTCCCGCTGGCCCAGCACTTCAACTCCCCCTCCAATTCCCAATTCCCAATCTGACTTTTTGTGCCCTGGGCCGCCTTCATTGGCAGAATGAGGCCCAGCATAAATTGGACGAACAGCACCTCATATTTCGCTGGTTAGTTTGCACCCCAACAGTATGAACATTGACTTGGTTAGAGAACTTCAGGTAGCCCTTGCTCTCTCTCTTCATTCCTCCCCCACCTCCCTTTCCAGTTCTCCCATTAGCCTCCGCCAACATTCTTTCTTTGTCCTATACCCCTCCCCTAACATTGGTCTGAAGAAGTGTCTCGACCTGAAATGTCACCAATTCTTCTCTCCGTGGATGCTGCCTCACCCGCTGAGGTTTAGTGCCTACCTTCGATTTTACCAGCATCTGCAGCTCCTTCTTAAACAAACTTCTCCTCCCACAGCAGTTGACATCTTCATGTTGAATCGGTTGCAATGAAGCTGCGCGTGCGTATCCAGAGACAGAGAGGCTGGGTGGAGCTGGAGGAGGACGAGCCCACTCTCGGGGACCTGCGCGTCAAGATCGCCAACTCCTTCCTGCCATCAATGGGCTACGAGTAAGTTAGACCAAGCGAGGACATGGCTTCCATTGTCAATGATTTTGGTTGCTAATACTACTTCTTCTTCTTGCTTATGGCATGCACAGCCTGAAGCTGTAGGTCAACTTGTTCTATTTGATCTTGGTTGTGCACGTCGGGTTGATGGCTTAATCGAAACAGGGCGGACTACGTGAAGGTTGCAATCTCCCACACCGTTGCTAATACTGCCAATATGGAATGGAATAGTATTGTGGGAAAGAACTGCAGATGCTTGTTTAAATCAATTTGTTGTTTCTTAGTTTTCAACAATAGCACAGCTGGTAGAGATGCTGCCTCAACGCCCGAGACCCGGGTTCGATCCCGACCTCGGGTGCTGTCTGTGTGGAGCATGTACGTGCTCCCAGTGACTGCGTGGATTTGTTCAAGGTGCTCCGGTTTCCTCCCAGATCCCAAAGACGTATGTGCGGGTTTGTACGTTACTTGCCCCGAGTGTGTAAGGAGTGGATGCAAAGGTGGGATAACATAGAACTATTATGTTTAAGAAGGAACTGCAGATGCTGGAAAATCGAAGGTAGACAAAAGTGCTGGAGAAACTCAGCGGGTGCAGCAGCATCTATGGAGCAAAGGGAATAGGCAACGTTTCAGGCCGATACCCTGAAGGAAATAGGCAACGTTTCGGGCCGAAATCCTATTTCCTTCGCTCCATAGATGCTGCTGCGCCCGCTGAGTTTTTCCAGCACTTTTGTCTACCATAGAACTATTATGAATGGGTAATCGATGTTCGGCATGGAGAGCGGGCCGAAGGGCCTGTTTCCCTGCTATACCTTTCAATCAAAAACAGGAACAGTTTGTATATTAATTTTCTATGCATTAGAAGTTTGAACGGCTTGGAAATATCTTTGTGCTCTCTTTACAGTTCCGGTATCGAGTTTAACATCAGTCTAAATGGGAAAGATATTCTGACCGATGACAATGAAACTATGGTATCCATTGGAATTGTCTCTGGAGATTTGATCTGCTTAATACTACCGGATTCCTTGGCTATGTCTATCTCTGCATCTACCTTCCCTGAGGTCTTGAACGTCAGGGAGAAACCTTCATGCTCCAGCGCTCTTCGGTGTCAGGCCTTCGAGAGTGGCGTGGGCGGACCTCCCACGGCTCAGTGGCCTGAAGCCAACTTCCCCATTTCATCCACTGAAGACACGTCTGTGGCGTTGGAGGAAGCCCAGTATCCACGCGAGCCCATGCTGTGCAGCGAAGCTACAGGCGGCCAGGTGCCACATTCATTAGAAACACTTTACCACTCAGCGCAGTGCGCAGACCATAAAGACGCACTGATTGTGGTGCTCCACCTACTAATGCTGGAGGCAGGCTACATCCCACAGGTAAACAACCTCCACATTCAATTTAACACCTGCTTTGGTCATGCGCGCAAACGCTCTTTTTATTTTTCCATTCATAGAGCAAATATCTCCCACTTTAATAGCCAGAATATTAGAAAATACTGAGGCTGTACAGATCCTTGATACATATTTTAACAACGGCCTATTAGATTTCAGATCAAGTCAGATCATGTTTTCTGAAACAAATTTACAAAACCAGCAAAAACCATTTAAAATCGGGACATTTTCTGTTGACTAGATAGGCCACAACTATGATGGTAAAGAACACAAAGTGCTGGAGTAACGCAGTGGGTCAGGCAGCATCTGTGGAGAGGTGACATTTCTCATCCTGACCCTTCAGCCTGATTATTGGGGAGAGAAAGATTGTTGGAAAAGAGAGGTGGGGGTGGAACAAAGCCTGGCAAGTGATAGGTGGATGCAGGTGAGGGGAAGGGGGCGATTGGCAGATGGTAAACGCTCATTCTTACTTGTTACTTAGACTTAGTTCCTCCCACACTGTTGAGTGCATTTTTTAAATGTATTTCAAATAGACTTTAATCAGGTAATAAATATATACAATACATGAACCGTGCAAAAAATTCATCCGACATTTTCGGAAGCTATACAAAATATTCAATACAGTTTACATACATTGCTCAAATTTCACAAATTTATCCCCCACCCTTGCCACTCATGTGCCCCACGGCGTGGAATCCCTTCCCTTATTTTGAGGGGTGTCTCCACCACACTCTGACCCCCATGTCCAGCAGCGGAAGGAGCCTAGACTGTGGTCCTCCCCCACCGAGCCATGGCGTTAGCGGCACCGAGCTTCAGTACGTCCCTCTGCAGTCTGCAGCGGGCCAGTCGGCAACATTCCCCGACGGACATCTCGCTCCACTGGGTGGTGAACAACGCGCGGGCACTGTTGAGTGCATTGGGCAGCAAGCTAGAGCTTGCTGTTTCTGTAGCGGGTTTAGAGTTTTACAGGGTAGGGGTGCTAGCCAATAGACAATGGTGCAGGAGAGGCCATTCGGCCCTTTGAGCCAGCACCGCCATTCAATGTGATCATGGCTGATCATCCCCAATCAGTACCCTGTTCCTGTCTTCCCCCCATATCCCCTGACTCCGCTATTTTTAAGAGCTGTCTCTTGAAAGCATCCAGAGAACCTGCCTCCACCGCCCTCTGAGGCAGAGAATTCCACCGACTCACCACTCTGTGAGAAAAAGCGTTTCCTCGTCTCCGTTCTAAATGGCTGACTACTTATTCTTAAACTGTGGCCCCTGGTTCTGGACTTCCCCCAACATCGGGAACATCTTTCCTGCCTCTAGCGTGTCCAAGCCCTTAACAATCTTATACGTTTCAATCAGATCACCTCGCATCCTTCTAAACTCCAGAGTGTACAAGCCCAGCTGCTCCATTCTCTCAGCATATGACAGTCCCGCCATCCCGGGAATTAACCTTGTAAGTGGAATTCCATTGTCCCATTTTCAGTTCATATGACAATTAAACTCTCTGGATGGGAAATGGGCAGTACTTCTGCTGGTTTTCTAACTGACCAGTCCACAAGACATTGAGAAGTGTTCTTGCATTTTCCGACGTTATAGAACATAGAACAATACAGCACAGGCTCTTTGGCCCACAATATGTGTGCCGAACATAATGCTAAGGAAAACTAATCTCTGTGATGATGTCCAAGTACAATTTAAAGAGTGATGGGTCTGTCCCACTTAGGCGATTTTTTTTTTTGGCGATTGCCGGCGACTGTCATAGTCGTGGCAGGTTGCCGAAAAACCGTCGACTGGCCCCCCCTACGCCAATGTCTACAACAACCTGCCACCTAGTCGATGTCGAGCTACGGCAAGCTAATGACAACCGGCGACCTATTAGGACGTCCACCTGTGACCACACCGACAACAACCTACGTCCACCCGCGACAAGCAACGACCCTGTCGGCGACAACGGAAGACAATTCAGTCGCCGGTTGACAGAGGTTGACGTAGGTAGTCGCCAATGGAATTCACCGAGTCAGCACCGGCATCCTGGCGACTACCTACGACCGCATGTACGTCAGGAGAAGACAAGCTACAACCATTGGCGTCAAACCCACTCTCGCCGAAAAGTTGTGAACATTTCAAAGTCCAGCGGTGACCCGAAAAATGCTACGATTCTTTGGGTGACTGAGGAGACTACCCACGACCATACATGCGTCTCCCACGCGACCATGTGGCGATAGCCTAGTCACCTGTAGTTGCCTAAACAATCGCCTAAGTGGGACAGGGGCATGAGGGTCTGCCAATGTGAGACCTTTCAAAAGAAGTTGCTACAATATAGTTTATTGTCACGTACTGAGGTGCAGTAAAAAGCTTTTGTTACGTGCTAACCAGACAATATAAAGTCATAGAGTGATACAATGTGGAAACAGGCCCTTCAGCCCAACTTGCTCACACCGGCCAACATGTCCCAGCTAGACAAAAATGCTGGAGAAACTCAGCGGGTGCAGCAGCATTTATGGAACGAAGGAAATAGGCAATGTTTCGGGTCGAAACCCTTCTTCAGACTGATGTGAGGGTGGGGGGGGGTGGGAGGAAGTAAGGAAGAGGTGGAGCCAAGTGGCTGAGGGAGAACTGAGAAGGGGAGGAGAAACTAAGGACTACCTGAAATTAGAGAAGTCAATGTTCATACCGCTGGGGTGTAAACTGCCCAAGCGGAATATGAGGTGCTGCTCCTCCAATTTACGGTGGTCCTCACTCTGGCCATGGAGGAGGCCCAGGATAGAAAGATCGATTGGGAATAGGAGGGGGAGTTGAATTGCTGAGCCACCGGGAGGTCAGGTTGGTTTTTGCGAACTGAGCGGAGGTGTTCGGCAAAGTAATCGCCAAGCCTATGCTTGGTCTCACCGATGTAGAGCAACTGACATCTAGAGCAGCGGATGCAATAGATGTGGTTGGAGGAGGTGCAGGAGATGCTGCCTGACCCGCTGAGTTACTCCGGCACTCTGTGAAACGTCACCTATCCATGTTCTCCAGAGATGCTGCCTGACCCGCTGAGTTACTACAGCACTTTGGTCTATTTAACAGCATTTTAATATTGTTGCTTCAGGTGGGCTTTATGGTATAGAAGGAGGTGTCACTATAAGGGGCACGAGTCATTCTTGAACACCTTGCACTTCTATTGAGCATGTCCTATCCTCTTTGTCACTGAAACCTGTGCTTGAGACTCGAAAGTAAATTAAAAGTAAGTTGCAAAAACCAAAAATGTTCTTGTCTTCCCAGAATTCTGGAAGAAAGGTTGTTCAGATGCCTGAGAATTGGAAGAATGGAGGTCTCTACAGATTGCAGTACACTCACCCCTTGTCTGAAGACGGGACTGCTACACTCAGCTGTGTCCCCATGGGAAACCTGATCGTAGTCAACGGTACTGCACGCTGCCTTCTCATGAAGAGTTCCTCGTTCATTTGTCAACTGTCCTGTATTGGTTAATGGAACCACATAGCACACAAACAGTCCCTTCAGCCCCACTTGTCCATGCCGACCAAGATGCTCCATCTAAGCTAGTCCCGTTTGCCCGTATCCGTCTAGACCTTTCCTATCATCTACCTGTCCAAGTGTGTTGTAAATGTGATGGGGCCTGCTTCAATGACCTCTCCAGGCAGCTCGTTCCATAAACCCACCACCCTCAGAGTGAAAACATTGCCCCTCGGATTCCTATGAAATCTTTCCCCCGTTATCTTGAGTGGCTTTTAGTTGTGTTGCAGTAACTGTCGTCTTCTTCTTCTTGCGAATGAAACATAAGCCAAAGGAATAGTTAGATCTCAAGCCGGCTGTTGAGCAGCCAGACATGCTTGCTATCCCCTCCCCACCCCAGCCCAGCCTTGAGGGGAGATTGTGTTAATATTTCATCATGTTACTATCAATTACTATGGGTGGCACAGTGGCGCAGCAGCAGAGTTGCTGCCTTACAGCGAATGCTGTGCGGGAGACCTGGGATCCATCCCGACCACGGGTGCTGTCTGTACGGAGCTTGTACGTTCTTCCCGTGACCTGCGTGGGTTTTCTCCGAGATCTTCGGTTTCCTCCCACACTCCAAAGACGTACATGTATGTAGGTTAATTGGCTTGGTAAATGTAAAAAATTGTCCCTAGTGGGTGTAGGATGGTGTTAATATGTGGGGATCGCTGGTCAGCACGGACCCGGTGGGCAGAAGGGCCTGCTTCCACGCTGTATCTCAAAACTAAAACTCTAACCTAAAATTCCTTCGGCTCGTGTGTGATTTCTCAATCAAAGGTGGAATGACACAAGAGGTTTAACATATTCATTTGCTTGCTCATGTATTACCTTGTGCTGATCCCATTTCAATGGTTTCCTTCAGCTACATTGAAGATCAACAACAGCATCAAGAGTGTGAAGAAAGTGCAGTTATCTCCAGTGTCCTATGTTCACCCAAATAGACAGGGTAAGTGTTGATGTTGTAACATTAATGGAATGCAAAGCTTTGATCTTTATTTAGTTACGGAAAATCAGCAGAAAAATGTATATAATGTATGAACGTAACATGAATAAGCCAAACGAAACGTCACCCATTCCTTCTCTCCAGAGATACTGCCTGTCCCGCTGAGTTCCCCCAACATTTTGTGTCTATCTTGGGTTGTACTAATTTAGATGCACTGAGATCTGTCTCAAGGTTCCCGATGTTGGGGGAGTCCAGAACCAGGGGCCACAGTTTAAGAATAAGGAGTAAGCCATTTAGAACGGAGACGAGGAAACACTTTTTCTCACAGAGAGTGGTGAGTCTGTGGAATTCTCTGTCTCAGGGGGCGGTGGAGGCGGGTTCTCTGGATGCTTTCAAGAGAGAGCTAGACAGGGCTCTTAAAGATAGCGGAGTCAGGGGATATGGGGAGAAGGCAGGAACGGGGTACTGATTGGGGATGATCAGCCATGATCACATTGAGTGGCGGTGCTGGCTCGAAGGGCCGAATGGTCTACTCCTGCACCTATTGACTATTGTCTATTGTTAGTGTTAAATTGCATTTTTGATCTAATCGTCTGGTAAATTCAGCAACTTTATTCTTTCTTTTATCAATAGTTCCTAATTGTTCCCATTCTGTTTATTTTGCAAGGTGAGAAGGCAGCACGAGTATATAAAGACCTAGAGAAACTGTCCTGTATGTTCAAGGATCAGCTGGTATATCCTCTACTTGCCAGCGCCAGACAAGGTAAAAGCCTCAGCCTCTGCCTTCCTTCCAGTTCATTTCCTGGGATGAAGAGGAGTTCAAGCAATGGAATACTTTTAGTTGAAAATATTGCGTTTCCCCTCTAGTATGTACCATAGAAAACATCCTGTCAGCTTTCATCTGAAGAAGGGTCTCGACCCGAAACGTCACTCATTACTTCTCTCCTGAGATGCTGCCTGTCTGAGATGCTGCTGAGTTACTCCAGCATTTTGTGCCTATCATCAGTGTAAACCAGCATCTGCAGATCCTTCCCACACAGGTTACAACACAGCTTGTTTTGGGAGCAGCACTGCCCAAGACTGCAACAAATTGCAGAGTGTTGTGGATGTCGCTTAATCCATCACACAGACCAGACTTTCCCCCACCGTTGTCTCCATCTACATTTCACGCTGCCTCGGTAAAGCAGCCAACATAATCAAAGACTTGTCCCACCCCGGTCATTCCTCCTCCTCACTGCTCCCAGCGGGCAGAAGGTACAGAAGCTTGAAAGCGAGCACCACTAGACTTGGGAGCAGTTTCGTGCCTGCTGTCATCAGGCTTCCGAACGGCCCGGCCCGTCCATAAGTTGGGGTACGATCCCGATTGTCCAACCAACCTCATTGCAGACATTGGATTATTTTGCCTGAACTGTTATGTTACAAAGCTAAGAAACTATATTCTACACTCTGGTATTCACTCTTAGCTCTACCTGTTGTACTTGTGTTTAGTTTGACGGCTGGGCTTGTGTACTGTGGAATTTAGAAGGACGAGAGGGGATCTTATTGATTAATTAAGATTATTAAAGGTTCGGACATGGTACAGCCAGGAAACATGTTCCCGATGTTGGGGGAGTACAGAACCAGGTGCCACAGTTTAAGAATAAGGGGTAAGCCATTTAGAACGGAGGCGAGGAACCACTGTTTCACACAGAGAGTTGTGAGTCTGTGGAATTCTCTGCCTCAGTGGAGGCCGGTTCTCTGGATACTTTCAAGAGAGAGCTAGATAGGTCTCTTAAAGATAGCGGAGTCAGGGGATATGGGGAGAAGGCAGGAACGGGGTACTGATTGGGGATGATCAGCCATGATCACATTGAATGGCGGTGCTGGCTCGATGGGCCGAATGGCCTACTCCTGCACCTATTGTCTATTGTCTATTCATTTATGGCATTAGATGATTTGATTGGATAGCATTGCAAAAGCTTCTCACTGTACACCTTCAGATTTTACTTTAGACTTTAGAGATACAGCATGGAAGCAGGCCCTTCGACCCACATAGAAACATAGAAATTAGGTGCAGGAGTAGGCCATTCGGCCCTTCGAGCCTGCACCGCCATTCAATATGATCATGGCTGATCATCCAACTCAGTATCCTGTACCTGCCTTCTCTCCATTCCCCTGATCCCCTTAGCCACAAGGGCCACATCTAACTCCCTCTTAAATATAGCCAATGAGCTGGCCTCAACTACCCTCTGTGGCAGAGAGTTCAAGAGATTCACCACTCTCTGTGTGAAAAAAGTTCTTCTAATCTCGGTTTTAAAGGATTTCCCCCTTATCCTTAAGCTGTGACCCCTTGTCCTGGACTTCCCCAACATCGGGAACAATCTTCCTGCATCTAGCCTGTCCAACCCCTTAAGAATTTTGTAAGTTTCTATAAGATCCCCTCTCAATCTTCTAAATTCTAGAGAGTATAAACCAAGTCTATCCAGTCTTTCTTCATAAGACAGTCCTGACATCCCAGGAATCAGTCTGGTGAACCACATAGTTAACAACCTCCAGCAATCATCCCCCTACACATGCCCTATGCTAAACACTAGGGACAATTTACCATTTTTACTGAAGCCAATTAACCTACTCGGTCTTTGGAGTGTGGGAGGAAACCGGAGCACCCGGTGGAAATCCACGCGTTGACGGGGAACGTACAAACTCCATACAGACTGCACCCATAGACTGAACCCGGATCTCTGGCACTGTAAGGCAGCAACTCTACCAGCTGTGTCACAGTGCCTTGGTTTATAGATGACAATAATAAACCTCATCCTATAACATTTTTCATTTTGTTTAAGAAGGAACTGCAGCGATGGAGCGAAGGAAATGGGCAACGTTTCGGACCGAAATCCTGAAGGAAATAGGCAACGTTTCGGGCCGAAACCCGGAAGGGTTTCGGCCCGAAACGTTGCCTATTTCCGTTTCGGCCCGAAATGTTGCCTATTTCCTTCAGGATTTCGGTCCGAAACGTTGCCTATTTCCTTCGCTCCACAGATGCTGCCTCACCCGCTGAGTTTCCCCAGCATTTTTGTCCACCTTCGATTTTTCCAGCATCTGCGGTTCCTTCTTAAACTATTTAATTTTTATTCATTTTAAGATTTTCAACATTTTGCATGGCAATAAAGATACCGCGATGGTGAAAGTAGTTGAATTTTAAAGCTTTTATTTCAATTTGGAAAACAAAACGAAGATTGGCTTCTCTGTGAGAAGAGGAATGGCAGTTTTCTTTGTGCCGCGGAGGTCATTGTTTTATACATTTTTTCCCCCCTGCAGCTTTGAATCTCCCCGACGTGTTTGGTCTTGTGGTTCTCCCCCTGGAACTCAAGTTGCGAATTTTCCGCCTCCTGGACGTGTGCTCCATCTTGTCTCTCTCCGCGGTTTGCCGGGACCTTCACGCCGCTACCAACGACCAGTTGCTTTGGCGATTTCTGTACCTGAGAGACTTTAGAGGTGAGGGGACATTGGTGGATCGTAAAAGGCAAATGCTCTCTTAATTTTATATTCTTTAGATCTTGAAAATATTAGATTTGTCTTGGCAGAAAAACAGATCATTTTTCGAAGACATGGACACCATTCATCGATTTATTACAATTTATTATTATTTATTATTATTATTATTATTATGGTGCAACCCAACATTGGATTTAGATCTAAATGCAGCTTGAGTGAGGTGGGTGGGGAGGGATGTGAGCAAGGTATATCGCCACTTTTTTCCTCCTTTATTTTGTCTATTCCTCTCTCATTCATTCACTTTTTCTCTTTCTTGCTTTTTCTCCTTTCTTCTGACTATAGCTAAAAGTAAAAAAAAAACCTTTTAACTTTGGCTGTTCTTCCTCCGGCGATCTGATTCCTGGAAACCTGCTCGTATCCAATCACATCAAACACTAGAGGGCAGCGCTTTCGGCGAGAGGGGCCAAGGAAGTTCAAAGGAGAATGTGCAGGATTAGATTTTTACACAGAGTGTGGGTGGGTGGTGGTGGAGGCAGATTTACGACAGTGGCATTGGATAGACTTTTGGACGGGCACGTGCATATGCAGGGAATGTGGCGATACGAGTCACGTGCAGGCAGATTTAAGTGTTGGTCTCGGCATCATGTTCGTCACAAACATTGTGAGCCGAAGGGCCTGTGTCTGTACCGCACTGTTCTGTGTTCTACGTACACCATCCATCCGGGTAATGGCAGCTAAGAGCTAATGGTTCATTTGTGTCTATAGTGTTTTTATCGGAATTTTACTATTGAAGACTGTCATATTAAATGAATGGATATATGATTTACTACCCTATCACTCCTTTGTACACTTGTCATTGTTGTTTAGTACTGAAATTATACATTTTTACTCAAAATATTACCTAAAAGTGTGAACTGCTATGCATTTCATAGAAAATAAAGTGACCTCCTTTATTATCTTTTTCTTCTTAAGCCCTTTGCTCCTCTAGGGAGCGTAGGCCATTGACAAATATCCCCCACCTTACTCAGTTGTTGGCAGTTCTTTCGAGAACTCCCCAGTTGAGCCCACCTTCAGACATTTCTGTCTGGACACCTGTCCCTTATTATCAAGGTACACAAAAATGCTGGAGAAACTCAGCGGGTGCAGCAGCATCTATGGAGTGAAGGAAATAGGCAACATTTCGGGCCGAAACCCTGAAGGAAATAGGCAACGTTTCGGGCCGAAACCCGGAAGGGTTTTGGCCCGAAACGTTACCTATTTCCTTCGGGATTTCGGTCTGAAACATTGCCTATTTCCTTCAGGATTTCGGCCCGAAACGTTGCCTATTTCCTTCGGGATTTCGGTCCGAAACGTTGCCTATTTCCTTCAGGATTTCGGCCCGAAACGTTACCTATTTCCTTCAGGATTTCGGTCCGAAACGTTGCCTATTTCCTTCAGGGTTTCGGCCCGAAACGTTGCCTATTTCCTTCGCTCCATAGATGCTGCAGCACCCGCTGAGTTTCTCCAGCACTTTTGCCTACCTTCAATTTTCTAGCATCTGCAGTTCCTTCTTAAACACCTTATTATCAATCTGTCTTAATTCCTAACGTGAAATTAATGTTTAAATGCAGTCAGCAATCTATTGAGTGAATAGATCTATTGAGCTTATGGTTAACTAGGGGCATGGGCAGGCTCTGGGATCGAACTTCTGGTGATGTTCTAAATGCCTGTGTTATAAACTGAGGATCCTCTTTTTGAAACAGATTCAAGAAGCAACAGCCACGATTGGAAGAAAGTAAGTAGACCATTCCATTTTGTTCTGACATTACACAAATAATATTTTAAAGTCGCAATTAGATGAGTGGGAATCGAGTGTTTGTCTAAATGTAATGATTTTTTTTGTCATAATTGACTTCTCATTCCCAGGGTTAAAAGAAAGAAACAATTAGGCTGCAGGGTGCATTTGTTGTAGTGGTGAGGCAAAGATTAGAGTCAAAGGTACACAAAAATGCTGGAGAAACTCAGCGGGTGCAGCAGCATCTATGGAGCGAAGGAAATAGGCGACGTTTCGGGCCGAAACCCTTCTTCAGACTGATGGGGGGGGGGGGGGGGGGGGGGGGGGATGATGGAGTGTAATCTTTGGAAAAGAAAGGCAAAAAGGAGGAGGAGGAGCCCAAGGGCGAGGGGAATAGGGCCCCAGTGAGACTCAAACAAAATTTGTTTCAGATCGGACGCAGGCAACCAGACGGCTAGATAACGAGACATCTTGAGGGTTAAGGAAGGGGAGGAGACAACAAGGGCTAGCAAAATTGGGAGAATTCAACGTTCATGCCATCCGGACGCAAGCAACCCAGGCGGAATATGAGGTGCTGTTCCTCCAATTTCCGGTGTTGCTCACTCTGGCAATGGAGGAGACCCAGGACAGAGAGGTCGGATTGGGAATGGGAGGGGGAGTCGAAGTGCTGAGCCACCGGGAGTTCAGGTAGGTTATTGCGGACTGAGCGGAGGTGTTCAGCGAAACGATCGCCCAACCTACGCTTAGTCTCCCCGATTAGATTAGAGCGGGTGCAGCAGCATCTATGGAGCGAAGGAAACAGGCAACGTTTCGGGCCAAATCGTCTTCAGACTGATTAATATTGTATGATCGGTCTACAAAATCACGATGTTGTTAAGATGATGATGCAGAGTGTAATCTTTGGAAAATTTCTCAAATATACAAGGCACTGTGTGGTGCAGCTGGTAGAGCCACTGCCTGGCAGCGCCAGAGACCCGGGTTCGATCCTGACCTTGTGTGCTGTCTGCAGAGTTTGTACGTGGTTAGATAACGTTTGTGGTTGGGAACCTTCTTTAGACTCGTAGTGGTGCTGGGGGAGGGGAAAAAGAAAGTTAGAGGGGGGGACGGGGGGGACAAAGCCTGGTGAATGATGGGTGGATACACCTGAGGGGTGTCAGATAGTTGGGCAAAGGCCGGACGTGAAAAGACAAGGTGCGCGATAAGGATAGAAGAGGTGAAAATTGTGAAGCCAGAGGAAGGAATAGGGGGGGGGGGGGGGGGTAAACACGGGTGTGAATCCAGGTGAAGCACAGGGAAGAGAGGGGGACAAATAGGACAAGGGGGTGTGTGTAGATTAGTTACATAAAATTGGAGAATTCGATGTTCATATATTTAGGTTTTAAGCTACTCAAATGGAATCTGAGGTGCTTTTCCTCCAGTTATCTTATGGGCAGGCTGTCCGCAATTCGAAGAATGGTGCCAGCACAGGATGTCACCTGTCCTTTTTATCCAGAGATGCTGCCATTAGTTTGTGCTGATGTTCTAAATTAAACATCACCATTTGTTTTCAAAGCTCTACAAGGAGAAGTACGCGATGAGGAGAAAGACGCTGCAGAGGTTTCCCTTGTATTTGCCGCCGGCTTTGCCCTTGTTTCCCGGGCAGCCGAGTCCCTTTAACCCCTTCCAGTTCGAGCCGCGCCAGTTCTACCCGCCCGGCATCATTGGAGGCGAATACGACGAGCACCCTCAGCTGCCGCACAGGGGAGACCCGGTCAACCGCTTTCTGCCTGGATCGGGACCAATGCCGGGAACGCTGCCACCTTTCAGACCACACTTTGACCCGCCAGACTCCATGCCAGGTCAGTTGCCTGCCGTGCCTGGATTCCCTGCCATCCGATTTCCAGGAAGATCCTCTGGAGGCAGGTCGGCTAACATAAGGCGTGGTATCATTTAACAACATTCCCTGGAAGCTTTTGGACTTATGCGTTCTTAAAGGATGGTTAGTTTCTGCACCTCGAGCTTGTGTCTGTCTTCTATTGTTAAAAGAAAGGATTGTAAATGATTGTGACTGAACTTAAGATGGGTTGCTGAACTAACGTATATTCATTTGCCAATCCAAGGCTGACGGGTGAAGTAAGGACAGATGGAAATATGAAAAAGTAATCTAAATGCTTATTTGCCCCGCCATTTTGAATATCTGTGCATTTTATTTCGGGAGAAGGGAATTAACTTGCACAATTGGGACCATTGCTGCAATTTTTTCTGGATGATTAGACTGGGCAAGGGCCTGAGCAGGTTGTACATTTAAACAAAATGGGTTAATTTAGAATATGCAAAACAATGAAAACAGCTGCTATAGAATTAGTCTGTAAAATAACAATGTGAGTGAGATAAGACACAAAATGCCAGATTCACTCAGCGGGACAGGCAGCATCTCTGGAGAGGAGGAATGGGTGGCCGTTCGTGTCGAGGCCCTTCTTCGGACAATACAAGTAATATATTTTGTCTGAAGAAGGGTCCCGACCCGAAACGTCACCTATCTGTGGTCTCAAGAAAACCCACTGAGTTACTCCAGCACTTTGTGCCTTTAAATATAATTATGTGATACCTGTCTTTTGCTTGGAGAAACTACCAACTTACAACCTCTGTATTTTACATGCAAGAGAAAAAATGCTTATTAAAGTGACAGCGATGTACTCCAAAGTCCGTGGGAATGAATCGATGTACATGTTTGTGGAATGATCCTTTCTGGAAAACTGAAGTTGTTGTTGAGATTATTTGGCCAAAACACCACACAAGCAACTGCAATGATTGATCATTCTAAGGAGAGTTTGTGAGCTTTATCTGATGTGGATATTATTTATTTTGGATTATAGACACTCCTACATAGAAACATAGAAAATAGGTGCAGGAGTAGGCTATTCGGCCCTTCGAGCCTGCACCGCCATTCAATATGATCATGGCTGATCATCCAACTCAGTATCCTGTACCTGCCTTCTCTCCACACCCCCTGATCCCTTTAGCCACAAGGGCCGCATCTAGCTCCCTCTTAAATATATCCAATGAACTGTGCCTCGACTACCTTCTGTGGCAGAGAATTCCACAGATTCACCACTCTCTGTAAGAATTTTTTTTCCTCATCTCGGTCCTAAAAGATTTCCCCCTTATCCTTAAACTGTGTCCCCTTGTTCTGGACTTCCCCAACATCGGGAACAATCTTCCTGCATCTAGCCTGTCCAACCACTGTGTACTCTGTCAATTCTTTGTCCTCCTTTGTTTAGAATTAGAAGATTTATTTTCAGGAAATCAAAGGCATTAACTTGATTTCTAACAGTCATGTTGAAAGAAACTTAATCCTAATGAAGTTTTTACTTTTACACGTCAAAGTGTGTGAAGTCACAAACATTAGAAATCAATAAGGTGTCCATTGTGTTACAAAAATGATCTGAGATGCATATAAGCACATCAGACCCGAGTGATAAAGCTTTTTACTGCTGCTTTAAAGCTGGTTTGGTGTATGCGTATGCATCACGGGTAATTTTTCAATGTTGGTTGAGGTAGAGACCTTAATGTACTGTGTGGATATCTGAGTTTTCCCCCAACCATAAACCGTGAGATCTAAAGTCAGTTTAGTTTATTGTCACGTGTACCGAGGTACAGTGAAAGACTTTTGTTGCGTGCAATCTGGTCAGCAGAATAATTACAATCGAGCCATTAAAACAATAACGTTTAGTGCAAGGTAAAGCCAGCAAAGTCCAAGCTAGGATAGTCCAAGGGTCACCAATGAGGTAGATAGTAGTTCAGCAGCGCTCTCTGGTTGTGGTAGGATGGTTCAGTTGCCTGATAGCTGCTGGGAAGAAACTGTCCCTGAATCTGGAGGTGTGCTTTTTCACACTTCTGTACCTTTTGCCAGATGGGAGAGAGGGAGAAGTGGGAGTGGCCGGGGTGCGACTGGTCCTTGATGATGCTGCTGGCCTTGCCAAGGCAGCGTGAGGTGTAGGTGGAGTCATTGGAAGGAAAGTTGGTTTGTGTGATGGTCTACTCCCTAGTGTAGACTGCGTCTGAGGTGTACAGATGTGGTGATCCCAAACAGTACAAGAAATCCTGGCGCAATCTTGGCAAAGCAATCTTGCCAGGAGACAATTGCAGACCCAGTTGGAGTCTCGGTCTAACCGCATAGATGACCATTCAGTGTGTCGAGGCTTGCATGCTGTAAGGGGCTACAAATCAAAGTCGGGCAAAATCACTGGCAACGATGCGACTCTCCCTCGATAAACTCCATGCATTCTATGCTTGCTTTGTACAGAAGGCCAGTGGGCTGGGGCCACCCACCCCGACACCACCCTAGGGTGCACCTGTACCCAGGGACACAGGCTCTAAGCTAAGAATATTCATTGCATCTTAAAGCTTCCACTTTAAGTTAAAGCTAAAAGTACTTTTACATTACAGACTTCTTTTAACCTGATGAAAAAGACTTTTCGGACCATTAGTTCTTGCTGGTTCTTGCGTGGTTTAACTTAAGAACTCCCAACCTAGTGCTGATCACTCAGCCAGAACTTGCTGGGAATGAAAGTAAGTAACAGTTTAACTACTCACCAGCCTCATGTATTTCTTGCTGTTTAAGTTACCACCTGGTCATATAGAACAGCACAGTGGCGCAGCTGGTAGTGCTGCTGCCTCACAGCGCCAGAGACCTGGATTTGTGCTGCCTGTGCGGAGTTTGCACGATTCCCCGTGACCGCGTGGGTTGGCTCCAGTTTACTCGCACACCCCAAAGACGTGCGGGATTGTAGGCTAATCGGCCTCTGTACATTCCCCCTAATGTGTAGGGAGTGGATGAGAAAGTGGGATATCATAGAACATTAGATATGGACGGGGTGGGCCGAAGGGCCTGTATCCAGGCTGTGTCTTTCAATCAATCAACTGCAAATCTCCGTCTGAAGAAAGGTCTCGACCCTTGACGTCACCCGTTCCTTCTCTCCACAGATGCTGTCTGTCCCACTGAGTTACTCCAGCTTTTTGTGTCTATGGCAGGTAGGAAATGATGGATGGAGACAAATTCAGACATGGCATGTACCCCAGTGATTGCCAGCAAACTTGTGCTACTAAAGTGTGTACTTTGGGTAAAATGCTGGAGTAACCCAGTGGGTCAGGCAGCATCTGTGGAAGGAATGGAAAAGCAACATTTCAAGTCGGGATCCTTCAGACTGATTGGAGTAGGGGAGAGAAAGTTAGAAAAGAGAGGTGGCGGCTGGCTAAAGCCTGACGAGTGATAGGTGGATACAGGTGAGGGGGATTGATGGGTGGAGTAAGTGACAAAGGCTAGAGATGGAAAGGAGACTAAAGGGAGTTGGTTGCGGAGTGAAATGAGGGAGAGGGAGATAGATGGGGGGTTATTGAGAGGTGAGGAGACACAGGAGAGAGAGGCGGAGGGGTGGGGTGTTTGGACATTGGCGGATTCACTGTTGCGTTGTAAGCTACCCAAGTGGAATATGAGTTGTTAAGAGACAATAGGACAGAAGTTCCCAACATTTGCATCCCGTTTACCCCAGGCAACTTTAATAGCCCATAACAAAGTCATTTCACTTATCTATGAACAACTAATGATGAACAGATCACCGGTATACCAGAACCAAACACAGTCAGTTAATGAGAACAAATATATACAAATCCAGAATCAACAAGTTTACCCCCTGGGTAGGCAACATTTACCACCCTCAATAACCTCCCCCACCCCACCCTACCCCTTACCCCAGGTTGGGAACCCTTACAATAGGTGCAGGAGTAAGCCATTCAGCCCTCCAGCCAGCACCGCCATTCACTGTGATCATGGTTGATCATCCACAATTTGTACCCTTCTCCCCATATCCCTTGACTCTGCTATCTTTAAAAGCCCAATCTAGTGTTGTCCCTCCAGTTTGTGCTTGGCCTCACACTTGACAATGGAGCAGGCCTTTACTTTGGGAACATGTACATGGACGTGCAGCTGAGAAGCAAGGATCTGCGGCGATTTCTGGTTGAAGTCACTGGTTGATTTCAGGAAAGAAAGACACATCTGAGAACTCGGCCACACACGGAGCACAAAAGATCAACTTTATTTCTGAAAGAAACCAGTGTCACGCTTACGTTAGTACACTACGACAACACGGAGGTCACCTACAACATTCTTCCTCGTCACAAGAATAAATTACAGCTTCATCACTAAACAATCTGTGGAAATTTGAAAAGAATATGCTATATCGGCATAGACCCATAAAGAAGTCAATCCGAAATCCACAATGGACTGATGCAGGGTGATCAATGCTTCAATATTCTGATGAGTGTTGTGTACTGGAACACATGGTTGGAACCAAGACGTCAACGGTGGAACAGGCGGAGGACGATGGCTGACCTTAGTGGAGCGTCACAACGGCTGGGAAGGCGGATGAAGGGTCTCCGGTCGTCTTGGACCCAATGCCACTGGATCCTGACCCAGATCTGTCAAGGACCGTGTGTGTGGGTGGCTGTCTGTGCACCAGTCTCCCCACGTTAAACAAAGTCACGCACAGGCCTCCTCCATGAGAGGACAGTCATACTCGCTTCGAGTGACCGCCGATGATGATGATGGAAGTAAATTCTTGTCCCAGTACTTGTTGCAAAGTATGCATTGATCGAACCCAATAGTAGATAATAAATCGAAGGTGGACACAAAATGCTGGAGTAACTCAGCGGGACAGGCAGCGTCTCTGGAGAGAAGGGATGGGTGATGTTTCGGGTCCCGAAACGTCACCCTTCTCTCTAGAGATGCTGCCTGTCCCGCTGAGTTACTCCAGCATTTTGTGTCCACCTTCGATTTAAACCAGCATCTGCAATTCTTTCCTACTCAATTAATAAATCTATAATTTTTTGATTATAATAGGTCTATATAGCCCTCTACCTGCCTCAGGTGGGCTCTTTTTCCGATTTTCAGGTAGGAGCAGGAAGGATGGCATATTTTTGTCATTGTGAGCTACGTGCAAACATTGTTAAGGGTTTGGACACGCTAGAGTCAGGAAACATGATCCCGATGTTGGGGGAGTCCAGAACCAGGGGCCACACACAGTTTAAGAATAAGGAGTAGGCTATTTAGAACTTCGAGCCAGCACCGCCATTCAATGTGATCATGGCTGATCATCCCCAATCAGTACCCCGTTCCTGCCTTCTCCCCATATCCCCTGACTCCGCTGTTTTTAAGAGCCCTATCTAGTTCTCTCTTGAAAGTATCCAGAGAACCTGCCTCCAACGCCCTCTGAGGCAGAGAATTTCACAGACTCACCACTCTCTCTGTGAGAAATACTCCCCTTATTCGTAAACTGTGGCCCCTGGTACTAGACAAGGCTGTACCTCCACCGTCAGTCTTCACTCCTCACCCTTCAACGTCTCTCATTTCCCTCTCCCCTGACCCTTGGTCTGAAGGAGGGGCTCAACTTGAAGCGTTCTATCCGGAGGTGCTGCCTGTCCCGCTGAGTTACTCCGGCATTTCGTGTGTCCACCTTCCTGGGGGGATAAACTATTGTGTCTTGCATTTGGGAAAGTACGTGAGACTCAAACCCAAACATTGGCTCTCGACTGAACAGGCAGGTCGGCCATTTAGGAGTGAGATGTGGAAACACCTTTTCACCCAGAGAGATTGTGAATCTGTGGAATTCTCTGCCATAAGAAGGCAGTGGAGTCCGATTCACTGGACGTTTTCAAGAGAGAGTTGGATATAGCCCATGGAATCAAAGGATGTGGGGGGAAAAAGCAGGAACGGGGTACTGATTGTGGATGATCATATTGAATGGCGGCACTGGCTCGAAGGGCCAAATGACCTACTCCTGCACTTATTTACTATGTTTCTAAGACCAGCTGTTTAGCCGAGGAACTATTATTTAACTTTCAGGAAACAAAGACGGGTAAAAATGTTTGTCTGGTGAAGGATGGTGGGGGGAAAAACAACTTGATAGAAGCAATGCATTGCAAAAACATCTCGCTGCAAGACAATCATGCAGGCATGGCTAACTAAACTACTATTGATGGCCTTCAGAAAGGAATATGTCCTTTTGCAAAGTAACAGAGAGTAAACATTTGAGATCTTCTGGCAGCCAGACAGGATTGTGACGAGGAGCTGTTAAGACGTGCTACAATTAGAAAAGACAAATAGTTAGAGAATCCTATTTACTTGAAGTCACTGCAGACGCCCTCCTGATAGCTTGGATTTTGCCTTGAACCGAACAGATTGCTTTTGCTGCTGCTCTCCACAATTATACATGCTGGATTTACACAATTAACCATCTAATGTTATTATTTTAATAATATGAATGGAAAATTATGCAGCGAGCTTTGTATAACAAAGAGCAGCCGATGCTAGTTTATCAAAGAGAGACACAAGGTGCCAGAGTAACTCAGTGGGTCAGGCAGCATCTCCGAAGAACGTGGATAGTTAACGTTTCAGTTCGGGACTCAAAGTCAATCTGAAGGTCCCGACCTGAAACGTCACCTATCCATGTTCTCCACAGATGCTGCCTGACCCGCTGAGTTACTCCAGCACTCTGTGAAACGTCACCTATCCATGTTCTCCACAGATGCTGCCTGACCCACTGAGTTATGGAGCAGCAGCATCTATGGAGCTAAGGAAATGGGCAACGTTTCGGGCCGAACCTTCTGGAAATAGGCAACGTTTCGGGCCGAAACCCGGAAGGGTTTTGGCCCGAAACGTTGCCTATTTCCTTAGCTCCATAGATGCTGCCTGACCCGCTGAGTTACTCCAGCACTCTGTGAAACGTCACCTATCCATGTTCTCCACAGATGCTGCCTGACCCACTGAGTTATGGTGCAGCAGCATCTATGGAGCTAAGGAAATGGGCAACGTTTCGGGCGGAACCTTCTGGAAATAGGCAACGTTTCGGGCCGAAACCCGGAAGGGTTTTGGCCCGAAACGTTGCCTATTTCCTTAGCTCCATAGATGCTGCCTGACCCGCTGAGTTACTCCAGCACTCTGTGAAACGTCACCTATCCATGTTCTCCACAGATGCCGCCTGACCCGCTGAGTTACTCCAGCACTCTGTGAAACGTCACCTATCCATGTTCTCCACAGATGCTGCCTGACCCACTGAGTTACTCCAGCACTCTGTGAAACGTCATCTATCCATGTTCTCCACAGATGCTGCCTGACCCACTGAGTTATGGTGCAGCAGCATCTATGGAGCTAAGGAAATGGGCAACGTTTCGGGCCGAACCTTCTGGAAATAGGCAACGTTTCGGGCCGAAACCCAGAAGGGTTTCGGCCCGAAACGTTGCCTATTTCCTTAGCTCCATAGATGCTGCTGCACCCGCTGAGTTACTCCAGCAATCTGTGAAACGTCACCTATCCATGTTCTCCACAGATGCTGCCTGACCCGCTGAGTTACTCCAGCACTCTGTGAAACGTCACCTATCCATGTTCTCCACAGATGCTGCCTGACCCACTGAGTTACTCCAGCACTCTGTGTGTCTCTCTGTAGCAAACTTCACAGTTTGAGAAAGCAAAATGAGAAATTTTAGTGTCAATAATTTTCCTGATTTTTTTTTTTAAAGTTAAAAGATTTTAAATTTTACATCTAGTAGTTTAGATAGTGTAAAGTCCATTTTACTTATGTAGTAGATCACCTATTTATTTATTTATTGATGGATGAAGCCCTGCATTCCAATGACTGTAAACTGTCCCTTGTGGTCCCTTGTGATGTATAGAGGGGTGACTGGGGTTGGTTTATCTGTCATTATCACATTGCCTGTAAAAAATGTTGTTCTAATTAGGGACAGAAGTTTAGGGGTAATATGAGGGGGAACTTCTTTACGCAGAGAGTGGTGGCGGTGTGGAATGAGCTCCCAGTGGAAGTGGTGGAGGCAGGTTCATTGGTATCATTTAAAAATAAATTGGATAGGCATATGGATGAGAAGGGAATGGAGGGTTATGGTACGAGTGCAGGCAGGTGGGACTAAGGGGAACAAAATTTGTTCGGCCTGGACTTGTAGGGCCGAGATGGCCTGTTTCCGTGCTGTAATTGTTATATGGTTATATGGTAATTATACATCGTTTGAAGATCGTGTTTCTGTCCTTTAAGCTGGAAGGAGCACAGGGAAGAATTATGAAGCTGTTGCCAGGAATCGTTGCCTGTGCTACAGGGAGAGGTTGGGTGGGCTCAGACTTTAATGCCTCGCATGCAGGAGGCTGAGGGATGATCGTGTCGTGGTGTATGAAACCATGAGGGGAGTAGACGAGGTTGATAGTCTTTTGCCTAAGGTAGGGGAAATCAAGAACCAGAGGACGTAGGTTTAAGGAGAGAGGGAAAAGAAGTTTAAGATTTAAAGATTTAAGAATAAGATTTAAGATTAAAAGATTTAAGAATAAAGGGGTAGGCCGTTTAGAACAGAGATGGGGGAAAAACCTTTTTTACCCAGAGAGTTGTGAGGCAGTGGAGTTTACCCAGGCAGTGGAGGCTGATTCACTGGATGCTTTCAAGAGAGAGTTAGATAGAGCGCTTAAAGATAGCGGAGTCAGGAGATATGGTGAGAAGGCAGGAACAGGATACTGGATGTGGAGGATCAGCCATAATCACAGTGAATGGGGGTGCTGGCTAGGAGGGCCGAATGGCCTACTCCTGCACCTATTGTCTATTGTCTATGGAACCTGAGGAGCAACTTTTTCACACAGAGGGAGGTGGGTATACGAGCTGCCGGAGGAGGTAGTTGAAGCAGGAACTGTAACGATTTAAAAGACACTTGAACAGCGACATGGAAAGGAAAGGTTTAGAGGGATATGGGCCAAATGCAGGCAAATAGGACTAGTGTAGATGGGGCATCTTGTTCAGCATGGACACTAGGCTTGTCTCTGTGCTGTGTGACTATTTAGGTGACACGTGAATCTTGATGCCTATTCGTCTGCAAACTAGGCATGTTCATAAGTGATAGGTTCACGAGATTGATCCCTGGGATGGTGGGACTGTCATGTGAGGAAAGATTGAAAATACTGGAGTTTAGAAGGATGAGGAGAGATCTTATAGAAACATATACAATTATAAAAGGACTGGACAAGCTAGATGCAGGCAAATTTTTCCCAATGTGGGGTGAGTCCAGAACCAAGGGCCACAGTCTTAGAATAAAGGGGAGGCCATTTAAGACTGAGGTGAGAAAAAACTTTTTCACCCAGAGAGTTGTGAATTTATGGAATTCCCCACCACAGAGGGCAGTGGAGGCCAAGTCACTGGATGGATTTAAGAGAGAGGTCGTGGAATCAAGGGATATGGGGAGAAGGCAGGCACGGGTTATTGATAGGGAACAATCAGCCATGATCACAATGAATGGCGGTCTTGGCTCGAAGGGCTGAATGGCCTCCTCCTGCACCTATTTTCTATGTTTCTATAGGAGCAGAATTAGGCCATTCGGCCCATCGAGTCCAACTACTCCGCCGTTCAATCGTGGCTGATCTATCTCTCCTTCCTAACCACATTCTCCTGCCGTCTCCCCGTAACCTCTGACACCTGTATGTCAGCCAAACGCCAACAATTGTTTCAGGCTAATACGAAACTTCACGAACACACTCAGATATATTGCAACAAGTGTATGCGTCTATCGCAATGCAGAGAGAATTCCTAAAAAACGGGATTCATGTGGAATTGGTGTTGTGGATCGGGATGGACTCGATGGGCCAAAGGGCCTGTTTCCGAGCTGTATCTCTCTCCCAAGACTCGACAAACTAGACTTGTTGACCGATCACCACTTTAAATCTATTGTACGCGGAGCAAAGTTACCAAGCAACGTAAGCAGTGAAATAAATGATACTGAATATGACCTAATTCTGGAGAGAAATAAGAGTCGTGCTTCAAGAGGAGATTTCAAATTCTGCATGGGATTAAAATGTTTGAGGGGAAGACAGTGATTTAAGTGGACGGGTGGCCCACTATCCCAAAGGAACTTATTGTCAGGCAGTCTTGTATACATTTCACTTTCTTGTACGCTTTCTTGCATACATTCTGCGTTCAACAAAAAGCTTTTCGCTGTACCTCGGTAAACTAAACAAGACTTTTCTTAAAAAAACCCAAATAAATAGTGATTCTCTGGTTGGTGACAGCATTCCGTTTGACATTCAACATCTGCAGCGGGAGATAAAGTGCACATTATTCACACCACACACACAGTTACACCTGCACGCACCCCAACTTGCCAGCATCTCTGTCCCCCTCCCCAGCTGGGGAAACTATCCCTCAAAGCACACAGCCCCTTGCCATCCATGCAAGGCCGTTAGCATTCCCACTCCTCCCGCCTCTCCCCACCGCCACATTCCCGTTAAACCCACGCTGCGGTTTTGGCAGCCGGCCGCACCTCCACGCATCCCCTTCCGCCGACTGGGAAATTGAAACGTCGTGGCGAAGAGTTAATCGGAGAAGAGGCTGGCGAAGGATTTCCTCAGGTTTCGGATTGTCTCTGCTTTCGCCTCGTCTTCGTTGGAGACGGCGTGCTGGGCGGGCTCGGAAACGCTGAAGCTGTTCGTCAAAGATTGGGATTTGCTGAAAGGAAAAAATGAAAAGCGTCTGCAGGCTTCCATTAGCTCCGAGACTGGTTGTACATATAAAATTATTAAGGGCTTGGACACGCTAGAGGCAGGAAACATGTTCCCCATGTTGGGGGAGTCCAGAACCAGGGGCCACACAGTTTAAGAATAAGGAGTAAGCCATTTAGAACGGAGACGAGGAAACACTTTTTCTCACAGAGAGTTGTGAGTCTGTGGAATTCTCTGCCTCAGAGGGCAGTGGAGGCCGGTTCTCTGGATGCTTTCTTCAAGAGAGAGCTAGATAGGGCTCTAAAAGAATAGAGACGATATAGACAAATTCTTGGTTAGAACGGGACTAGAACGGGCGTCAAGGGTTATGGGGAGAAGGCAGGAAAATGGGATTATGAGGCAGAGATAAGCCATGATTGAATGGCAGAGTGGACTCGACGGGCCGAGTGGCCTAATTCTAATCCTATAACTTGTGAACCTCTCCTATAATTTGTTGGGCCAAGACTGATCTGATAGTTAAATAGTGCCACATTGGCAAAAATGGTAACGTCTCCTACTTCATGGACTAATTCAGCACGGAAACAGGCCCTTCGGCCTGACTCGTCCATGCCGACCAAGATGCCCCATCTAAGCTAGTCCCATTTGCCCACTGAAGAAGGTCTGAAGAAGGGTTTTGGACCGAAACGTTGCCTATTTCCTTCGCTCCATAGATGCTGCTGCACCCACTGAGTTTCTCCAGCATTTTTTGTCTACCTTCGATTTTCCAGCATCTGCAGTTCCTTCTTAAACCCATTTGCCCACGTTTGGTCCACATTCCACTACAGCTATCCTATCCATGACTTTGAATATATTTTAGAAATCTCCACTCTGCTGCAGACTTTTGTACACAGAAATAACTTAATCAGAATTAAGAGGACGGGTTTAGTAGATCGGATAGGATTTGCTGTCTAATTGTGTACCAGGTACAGACATTCTATTTTCACAGAGATTTCTCTGCAGCCAAAACTTCACTCATTGGCATACTTTGTTGTGTTATTTCTCTTGTGGGAACAAAGCAGGTTTATTGTTTAGAGACACAAAACCCTTGAGTAATGGGGCGTGTCCCACTTAGGCGAATTTTTCGGCAGCTGCCAGCGAATGTCATAGTCGTAGCAGGTCGCTGAGAAACCGGTGACTGGACTCCCCCCTTCCCCCACGACAATGTCAATGTCTACGACAACCTACTACCTAGTCGACATCAAGCTACGGCAAGCTAACGATAACCGGCGACCCATTAGTACGTCCACCTACGACAAGGGTAAGACAATTCCGTTGCCGCTACCGGCTGACGTAGGTAGTCGCCAATGGAATTCACCAAAGTCGGGACCGGCATTTACGTCAGGAGAAGACAAGTTGCGCTCATTGGCGTCAAGCCCACAGTCGCCAAAAAGGTTTGAGCATTTCAAAATCCCGCGCGATCAGAAAAACGCTTCGACACTTTGGGCGACTGAGGAGACCATACAGGTGACACCCCGGCAACCAAGTCGCCTAAAGAATCGTCCCGAAACGTCACCCAATGCGTCCCTCCAGAGATGCTGCCCGTCCTGCTGAGTTACTCCAGCATTTTGTGCCTGGTAAGGTTCAGACTCACGACTTACTTGAGCTGGGGCTGGGACGGTGTACTATGTGGCTGCGGGGCCCCGGGCAGGGCGGGGAGCTTGCCCTGCAGGCCAGAGAAGGCTCCTCCCAGCTTGGGTGCCTGGTTGGGCGATGCACCGGCTGACTTGATCTGCTTGGGGGAAGCTGAACCCGACCCTGGCGACTTGTCCTGCTGCCCGGGGCCCGTGAGCGGAGCCTGGCTCTGCTGCCCTGGCGGTGAGGACCTCCTCTGGGGTGCCGTGTTGGATCGCTGCATTTGTGGACTCGGCTGCTGCCGAGAGCTCCCTGCAATGGAGGCAAAAGATGGAACATAGATACATACTGTAGATATATAGAGACATACTGTAGATATATAGAGACATACTGTAGATACATAGACATACTGTAGATACATAGACATACTGTAGATACATAGGGACATACTGTAGATACATAGACATACTGTAGATACATAGGGACATACTGTAGATACATAGACATACTGTAGATACATAGGGACATACTGTAGATACATAGACATACTGTAGATACATAGAGACATACTGTAGATACATAGACATACTGTAGATACATAGACATACTGTAGATACATAGACATACTGTAGATACATAGAGACATACTGTAGATACATAGAGACATACTGTAGATACATAGAGACATACTGAGACATACTGTAGATACATAGACATACTGTAGATACATAGACATACTGTAGATACATAGAGACATACTGTAGATACATAGACATACTGTAGATACATAGAGACATACTGTAGATACATAGGGACATACTGTAGATACATAGACATACTGTAGATACATAGGGACATACTGTAGATACATAGACATACTGTAGATACATAGAGACATACTGTAGATATATAGACATACTGTAGATACATAGACATACTGTAGATACATAGAGACATACTGTAGATACATAGACATACTGTAGATACATAGAGACATACTGTAGATACATAGAGACATACTGTAGATACATAGAGACATACTGTAGATACATAGAGACATACTGTAGATACATAGAGACATACTGTAGATACATAGACATACTGTAGATACATAGGGACATACTGTAGATACATAGACATACTGTAGATACATAGGGACATACTGTAGATATATAGACATACTGTAGATATATAGATACGTACTGGTGTGGTCTCACTAAGGCCCTGTACAACTGCATAGAGACATATTGTAGATACATAGATACATACTGTAGTGGACCATTGTGGGCTCCACCTTTCCTTTGATCATCATTACTCTTTGCACTTCATTCCATCATTTGTTCCATATCTCTCCACATCACCGTCGATACCTCTCTTTCCCCTCTCCCCCGACTCTCAGTCTGAAGCAGAGTCTCGACCCCAAACGTCACCCGTTCCTTTTCCCCAGAGATGCTGCTGCCTGTCCCGCTGATTTAGTTACTCCAGCACTTTGTGTCTTTTTTTCCATGTGCCCTTAGCAGGCAATTCAAAACAAGAAAAGGCACAAAGAGTAACTCGGGATATAATCCCAGTCTTGGCCTGAAACGTCACCCATCGATTTTCTCCGGAGATGCTGCCTGACCCGCTGAGTGACTCCAGATTTTTGCCTCTGTCTTCGGTTTAAACCAGTGGTTCCCAACGTGAGGCGTACGCCCCACAGGGGGGCAATTTGATTTTTAAGGGGGGCAATTTCCACCTAATGTTTTTTTCTTTTTTTTTAACAATTTTTTAGTAATTTCTTGCTCAGAACATTAACTGTCTTTTGTTTATTTCATTTGTCTTTTTCATGGATGCCATGTTCTTTTGAAGCTTGTTTAAACCAAGGTATTGGTGTTTTAAGCTTCTTCAGTTGAAATGGAGTTCACTTTTTAAATTATAAGAATTATATATCACCACATGGGGGGGGGGGGGGCATCAGGATTTTAGAGGTGATTAGGTGGGGCATGGCCAAAAAAAAGGTTGGGAACCACTGGTTTAAACCTATGTTGAATTATTGCCGCTGATACTAGACTCACCTTGAGGTACAGGACGGGCTTGTGTTGTCTGGCCCCACTGGGCATTGGTCCCTGTTTGAGTCGGGGTTTTTGATGATGGAGGCTGGACCTGTGGAGGATTTAAGAAATTAAAATGAAGCTAGGAGTATGAAAAATAACAGTATGTCCCTTGATCGTATACTGTGCCACTACATAAGACAATGGGTGATATGATCCCGGCCTCCACTGCATCACCCCTGTAACCCTGCATTCCCAAATCATGCATAAAATATATAAACATCATCTTCGAGAATATATTGAATGACTTCAGGGCATGTCCCACTTAGGCGATTTTTTCAGCGACTCTTAGCAGATCGGCGAAACTCCGGCAACTGGACCCCACCCCCCCCCCCCCCCCCCCCCACCCTACGACAATGTCCACCAGGACCAACCACCTAGTCGACGGCAAGCTACCGACAACTGGCGACCCTTTAGGACGTCGACCTGCGACCACACCTACGACAACCTACGTCCACCCACCCAACCGCGACAAGCAACGACCCTGTCGGCAACAACTGAAGACAATTCAGTCGCTGGTTGACGTGAGTAGTCGCCGATGGAGTTCACCGCAGTCAGCACCAGCGACAACCTACGCCATCCTGGCGATATCACCTACGTCAGGCTACGATCATTGGCATCAAGCCCATGGGCACTGACTCGCCGAAAAGTTTTGAACATTTCAAAATCCAGCGGTGACCAGAAAAAAGGCACGACTGTTTGGGCGACTGAGGAGACCATACAGGCGACACCCCTGTGGCCCAGTCGCTTGTACTCGCCTACAAAAATCACCTTAGTGGGGCAGGGGCATTAGTGTTCATCACCGTATGGAACTGAAAAGTCCAAACATTCACAATTTACAAGGCTGGGAAGTTGCTGCAGACGGCTGTGGAGGTCAAGTCAGTGGATATGTTTAACGCAGGGATAGATAGATTACTGATTAATGCGGGTGTCGGGGGGAGAAGGGGAGAAGGCAGGAGAATGGGGTTGAGAGGGAGGGATAGATTAGCCATGATTGAATGGCGGAGTAGACCCGATGGGCCGAATGGCCTAATCCTGCTGCTAGAACTTAGGAACTTGTGAATATACGTAATGGCTGAGTGTCCATCGCCCTAGGAAGTTGAAAATCCCAGACATTCGCAACTCCCTGACAAATTGCTTTCCCTGGAATCCACGTTTTAAGAGAGGCTTCACACCACTAACCTTGTTCAGTGTCATCCCAGCTTGTTGCTGAGATACGTCAGCGTTCTCAGAGAGGACCTGGTTCATTTTCCCAATGACCAACTCCGCTATGAGTTGTCTGTCCTCCTCAATGTATTCCCCAATGAGAGGCATGGCGCTGTCCATCACCTACAGCAGAGAGCAGCAGAGAGCATGTAGTCAGCTCAGTAACCAGAGTGCATGGCAAAGATCCTACAGCGAGCAAGATAGTCCACTCGACGAAATAGACGTAGTGCGGTCATGGGCAGATTCACGGGTCATTTTCGGCCCCATTTCCGTAACCGGCTTCCGTCTCTGCACCAAAGATCCCGTAGCGGAGCAAAGATACTGGTGCGGAGACTGGAAGCCGGTTACGGAAACATCCTCGTAAAAATAAAAGTTATTTGGGAAAAATCTCCTCATTTTCAGAATTATAATTTATTAACACAAACTGTTCCCCTGCAACGTTGATTACACTGCGGGTCGGGTCTGGTCCGGTTACTGAAATGGATGAAGGAAAGGCCCATGTTCCGCTCCGTTGCGTACTACACGTCAGCCCATTGCATTTATTTATATATCTCTGTACTGCACAATTTGAGATATGTAATAGAAAAAAAATCACATGTGGTTAAAGTGCACATGTCTGGACAGAAGGAATGGGCGACGTTTTGGGTCGAGACCCTTCTTCAGACTGAGAGTCAGGGGAGAGGGAGTCTAGAGATATGGATGGGGAAGGTGTGAAAATGACAGATCAAATTAGACGATGATAAGGAAATGTAGAATGTAGACAAAAATGCTGGAGAAACTCAGCGGGTGAGGCAGCACCTATGGAGTGGAACAGGCGACATTTTGGGTCGAGATCCTTCTTCAGAAAAAGGTGATCCGTGCAAGGGTCCCGACCCCAAACATCACCTACCCATGTTCTCCACAGATGCTGCCTGACCCGCTGAGTTATGGTGCAGCAGCATCTATGGAGCTGAGGAAGTAGGCAACGTTTCAGGCCGAAATCCTTCTGGAAATAGGCAACGTTTCGGGCCGAAACCCTTACGGGTTTCAGCCCGAAAAGTTGCCTATTTCCTTAGCTCCATAGATGCTGTGGCACCCGCTGAGTTACTCCAGCACTCTGTGAAACGTCACCTATCCATGTTCTCCACAGATGCTGCCTGACCCGCTGAGTTACTCCACCACTTTGTGAAACGTCACCTATCCATGTTCTCCACAGATGCTGCCTGACCCGCTGAGTTACTCCAGCACTCTGTGAAACGTCACCTATCCATGTTCTCCACAGATGCTGCCTGACCCGCTGAGTTACTCCAGCACTCTGTGTTTGTATTGTTCTCTGTTCCAAATGTCTGCAAGCTGGTCTTACAATTTTTGATGACTTTGGCTGAGTGATCTTTGCACATAGACTCTTTGCTCTTCCACAATTCCTAGTCTGTTGCCAGTTAGAAATTAGCCTGATTTGCCTTTCGTGGATTCGGAACGGGTCAACTTACACTGGCCAATAGACAATAGGTGCAGGAGTAGGCCATTCGGCCCGTCGAGCCAGCACCGCCATTCAATGTGATCATGGCCGATCATCCCCAATCAGTACCCCGTTCCTGCCTTCTCCCCATATCCTCTGATTCCGCTATTTTTAAGAGCCCTATCTAGCTCTCTCTTGAAAGGATCCAGAGAACCTGCCTCCACCGCCCTCTGAGGCAGAGAATTCCACAGGCTCACAACTCTCTGTGAGAAAAAGTGTTTCCTCGTCTCCGTTCTAAATGGCTTACCCCTTATTCTTAAACTGTGTGTGGCCCCTGGTTCTGGACTCCCCCAACATCGGGAACATGTTTCCTGCCCCTAGCGTGTCCAAACCCTTAACAATCTTATATGTTTCAATGTGATCCCCTCTCATCCTTCTAGACTCCAGAGTGTACAAGCCATAGCTGATCCACCAGGATCAACTTGTCCTCCACCACAGCTTCACGTCTCCGTAATTCCCCAATCTGCCAAAGCCTCCACTCCACACACGTCCTGAGGCAGAGAATTCCACAGACTCACAACTCTCTGTGTGACAAAGGCAGGAGAATGCTGAGTTCCATGTGTCACTGTTCCGTTCAAAGTCGAAGCTGCCCGCGTTCGTTTGAATGTCCTCCTCCTACCTGCTCAGGTCTGTGTACGTTTTGGTCTCCCTGGAGCTTATGGCAAAAGGGAGCTGAACATTAAATGTCCCCAGCGATCCATAAAAGGATTGTGTGTCTAGCACAGCCAGCCCTTAATCCTGGCACCACCGCTAATCCTTGCAGTTTAACACAGCATTGGGTTTCTGGGAATGATTATTTTGTTTGCCTTTTCTGAGAATGGCGTCTGGGTAAATCCCACGCGCTACGATGGGCTTTCTTTAACGCCGTAAGAGGGCACAAAATGCTGGAATAGCTCAACGGGTCAGGCAGCATCGATGACGAACGTGGATGCCACGTCCTTTAAGCTCGAGATTCCAAATAGATGCCACGTGTGGGAACGAGAAAATGGTCATTTAAAGCAAAAATGTTATTTCTGCTGAAATGCTCTACACACTCTTCACAAGTGATAGGAGCAGAATCAGGCCACTCGGCCCATTGGGTTCATCACTCCCTACTAACCCCCCCCCGACCGACATAAAAGATTATTAAAGGTTTGGACACGCTAGAGGCAGGAAACATCGCCCCGATGTTGGGGGAGTCCTGAACCAGGGGCCACACACAGTTTAAGAATAAGGAGTAAGCCATTTAGAACGGAGACGAGGAAACACTATTTCTCACAGAGAGTGTTGAGTCTGTGGAATTCTGATTGTGGATGATCAGCCATGATCACATTGAATGCCAGTGGTGGCGCTGCGGTAGAGTTGCTGCTTTACAGCACTAGAGACCAGGGTTCGATCCTGACCACGGGCGCTGTCTGTATGGAGTTTGTACGTTCTCCCCGTGACTGCCTGGGTTTTCTCCGGGTGCTCCGGTTTCCTCCCACACTCCCAAAGTTGTGCAGCTCTGTAGGTGAATTGCCTTGGTGGAAATATATAAATGTGAAATTGTCCTGTGTGTGTGTGTGTGTGTGTGTGTGTGTGTGTGTGTGTGTGCGTGTGCGTGTGTGTGTGAGTCCATGTGTGTGTGTGTGTGTGTGTGTGTGTGTGCGCGTGTGTGTGTGTGTGTGTGTGTGTGTGTGTGTGTGGGTATGTGTGTGTGTGTGTGTGTATGTGTGTGGGTATGTTAGGAGATAGACAATGTGTTTCAGGAGTAGGTGTGTCGGCCCTTCGTGCCAGCACTGCGTTCAATGTGATCATGCTGATCATCCCCAATGTACCCCGTGTGTGCCTTCTCCCCATGTCCCCTGACTCCGCTATGTTTAAGAGCCCTATCTAGCTCTCTCTTGAAAGTATCCAGAGAACCTGCCCCCACCGCCCTCTGAGGCAGAGAATTCCACAGACTCACCACTCTCTGTGAGAAAAAGTGTTTCCTCATCTCCGTTCTAAATGGCTTACCCCTGAGATGGACCCAAGATGGGTGTGAAGAAGGGTCTCGACCTAAAACGTCACCCTCCATAGATGCTGCCTGTCCTGCTGAGTTACTCCAGCTTTTCATCTATCTGAGGAGATGGATATATTGAGAGGATGGACAAAGAAAACTGTAGAAACTCAGCGGGTCAGACAGCATCTGTGGAGAAAAGGAATTGGATGATGTTTCAGGTTGAAACCCTTCTTTTTCCTTTCCCTTCTCTCCGCTGAGTTACTCCAGCTCTTTGTGTCTACCTTCAGTGAAAACCAGTGAAATCCTCCCCAGATATGTTGATAGGTTTAGTGTGTGTGTTTGCTCTTGCTGCCACTGGGTGGCAGTCAATGATCATCTCCTGAGAGAGACGAGTCTGGCGTTTGTTGTCCACAACCTGGGTCTATGAATCATTGTCTCCGTTCACCAAGACGGGGGCTCGACCTGACATCCATCCAGCGAGTCGCCTCTTGGCCTCTGATCTCCTCGCCTGACATCCACTCGGATGCATGCGTGGCAGAACATAGATCAGTACATCAGCTGGAGCCATCATAAGCCTGGATAGAGTAGATGTGGAGGAGGGCGTCTCCACTCGCGGGAGAGTCTAGAACCAGAGGGCACGGCCTCAGAATTAAAGGACGTTCTTTAGGAAAGAGATGAGGAGGAATTTCTTTGGTGAGAGGGTGGTGAATCTGTGGAATTCTTTGCCACAGAAGGCGGTAAAGGCCAAGTCAATGGATTTTTTTAAGGCAGAGCTAGATGGATTGTTGATTAGTGCGGGTGTCGGCGGGGATATGGGGAGAAGGCAGGAGAATGGGGTTAGGAGGGAGAGGTAGATTAGCCGTGATTGGTTGGCGGAGTAGACGGACTGGGCGGTGGCTGGGTGAACGATGAGTTGGCCCCGGGTGCTGGACTGCACACAAAGTCCAGCCGGCGGGGCCAGCCGAGGAGTTTTGGCCCGGGGAGGGGGGCCGCGCGCAAAGTCCAGCGCCCCGTCCAACTCACGATCCAATGATCGGCCGTGAGAAGGAGGGGTGGTGGTCAGCGAAGGTCCGAAGGTCGGACAGCTGGCCGGGCTGCCGACTGACCGACGGGGCCACGGGCGAGGCGCTGCTGCTGCTGCTGCTGCACTCCACGGGCTGCACTACGTCGGGACGGGTGAGGCGGGGGCCGGACGCTCCAACCCGACAGTCCCCTCGACCCGAGTAGTAGCGGTCAAATACGGGACAAGGGCGGTCCCCCGTACGGGGCAAACCGATTTAGCCCAAAATATACGGGACGTCCCGGCTAATACGGGACAGATGTATTGTATTGTAATTTATTCAAATTTATTCAAATTTATTGTCATTGTCTCAATTTGAGACAACGAAATGAATTTCCCTCACAGGCAGTATCATTAAAAAAATCACACAAAAAATAAATAAATAATAAATAAATAATAAAACATATTAAAAATAACATTGAAATTGAATTTAAAAAAAAAAAAAAAAAAAAAGATGGCAACCCTAGGTACAAACTCCGTACAGTCAGCACCCGTGGTCAGGATCGAACCCTGGTCCATGGCGCTGGAAGGCAGCAACTCTACCGCTGCACCACCGGACCACCCTGGTTTCTCTTCACTATCCATTGGACTTGAGTTTGGCCTGATTGTATGCATTGTATAGTAAGATCTGATTTGGTTGGAGAGCAAACACAAATAGAAGCTTTTCACTGTATTTCAGTGCTCTGGATATCTACCTGCAGAGTATTGTGTTCAGTTTGGGTCACCCTGCTATTTGATGGATGCCGTTATGCTGGAAATAGTGCAGAGAGGATTTACAAGGACTCGAGGGCGTGAGCTATCGGGAGAGAGGTTGGGCAGGGCTAGGACTCTATCCCTTGGAGTGCGGGAGGCTGAGGGGTGATCTTATAGAGGTGTACACAATCATGAGGGGGATAGATAGGATGAATACACAGGGTCCTTTACCTGAGGATAGAGGAATCAAAACCAGAGGTCATAGGTTTAAGGTGAGAAGAGAAAGATTTAATAGGAAGCTGAGAGGCAACGTCTGGAACGAGCTGCCAGAGGAGGTAGTTGAGGCAGGGACTATAACAACATTTAAAAGACACTTGGACAGGAACGCTTAAGATGGATGTGGGCCAAACGGGCAGATGGCACTAGCGTAGATGGGTCAGCATGGAAAGTTGGGCTGAAGGGCCTGTTGGCTCTGATACGCTTGCCACAGGATGGGCCCACGCTAGATGAGGAAGCCTTGTTAGCCGTGAAGCAGCAGTCGCGAGACATGTTATGATTTGGGAGATGGGTCACGGAACTCACCTCAATGATGTAATCCTTGCCGTCTTTGCCGTGGACCGCCTTCACCGCGCAGATGTCCAGGCCGCCGAACATCTCCGCACAGGCATCCACCCACGTCCGGTAGCTGCAAGAGAGTACCCACTGTGGGGCTGGTCTACTGAGGCACCACGCACAGTGCTGCAGCGCCATGCACCATGCATCCCCCCCAATGTTGCAGCACCATGCACCATGCATCCCCCCATGTTGCTGCACCATGCACCATGCATCCCCCCCCAATGTTTACAGCGCCATGCACCATGCATCCCCCCCAATGTTGCAGCGCCATGCACCCATGCATCCCCCCCCCCCAATGTTGCAGTTGCTGCACCCCCCCCCCATGTTGCAGTGCCATGCACCATGCATCCCCCCAATGTTGCAGCGCCATGCACCATGCATCCCCCCAATGTTGCAGCGCCATGCACCATGCATCCCCCCCAATGTTGCAGCGCCGTGCACCATGCACCCCCCCCATGTTGCAGCGCCATGCATCCCCCCAATGTTGCAGCACCATGCACCATGCATCCCCCCAATGTTGCAGCACCCATGCACCCCCCCAATGTTGCAGCGCCATGCATCCCCCCCCAATGTTGCAGCGCCATGCACCATGCATCCCCCCAATGTTGCAGCGCCGTGCACCATGCATCCCCCCAATGTTGCCCCATGCACCATGCATGTTGCAGCAGCACCATGCACCATGCATCCCCCCAAATGTTGCAGCGCCATGCACCATGCCCCCCCCCCCAATGTTGCAGCACCATGCACCATGCATCCCCCCATGTTGCAGTGCCATGCACCATGCATCCCCCCAATGCATGCCCCCCCCCCCCACCTCACTGTTGCAGCGCCATGCACCCCCAGCATCCCCATGCAATGCTGCACCACACTAACCACCCCCCTTGATATTATATTAATATTATTAATTTGCTCCTTTGACCCCATCCCCGCCCTATCCACTCACGCATAGCCCCCAACTCACATGCGGAACATGCTGCCAGGGGTAGTGGCGGTGGCAGATATGATAGTGGTGTTTAACGGGCATTTGGATAGGAATATGGATATGCAGGGATATGGATCACGTGCGGGCAGGTAAGAGTTGGCACCATGTTCAGCACAGGCAATGTGGGCCGAATGGCCTGTTGCAGTTCGATGTCCTATCTTCTATTTAATCTCTATTCCCACATATGGAATGGTGACCGGACTTGTGGGGATTTCTGTCCCGACATTTGTCCCGTTATTCCCCGTGGGCAGCTTGGGATCAGGTGTTTTACGTCACGCTATAAACTGAGATAATGAGGAGCGGCTGGCAGCCAGACGGCATGAGCTCACCGAGGCTAAATATCACACAAGGCCTCTGTGGACAAATGTCACCAGAGCCCATTCCCACCGCAATAAGGTGCCTTCAGAGCCCAGCAAGCTGGCACCAATAGCTGGCTAGTTCACAGTGGTTACCGGGGTACTGGTCCATGTTTGACAACAGACAATAGGTGCAGGAGTAGAGGCCATTCGGCCCTTCGAGCCAGCACCGCCATTCAATGTGATCATGGCTGATCATCCCCAATCAGTACCCAGTTCCTGCCTTCTCCCCATATCCCCTGACTCCGCTATTTTTAAGAGCCCTATCTAGCTCTCTCTTGAAAGCATCCAGAGAACCGGCCTCCACCGCCCTCTGAGGCAGAGAATTCCACAGACTCACCACTCTCTGTGAGAAAAAGTGTTTCCTCATCTCCTAAATGGCTTACTCCTTATTCTTAAACTGTGTGGCCCCTGGTTCTGGACTCCCCCAACATCGGGAACATGTTTCCTGCCTCTATCGTGTCCAAACCCTTAACAATCATATATTTCAATGAGATTCCCTCTCATCCTTCTAAACTCCAGAGTGTACAAGCCCAGCTGCTCCATTCTCTCAGCATATGACAGTCCCGCCATCCCGGGAATTAACCTTGTAAACCTACGCTGCACTCCCTCAATAGCAAGAATGTCCTTCCTCAAATTAAGGGGACCAAAACTGCACACAATACTCCAGGTGTGGTCTCACTAGAGCTGCTTCTGGGCAATTTGGTTTTAGCTTTTAGAGATCCAGTGTGGAAACAGGCCCTTCGGCCCACCGTGTCCGTGCCGGCCAGCGATCCTGTACACTAACAGTATCCTGCGCACCAGGGACATTTCACAAGCCAATTAGCCGACGAACCTGCACGTCTTTAGAGTGTGGGAGGAAACCGGAGCACCCGGAGTAGGCCATTCGGCCCTTCGAGCCAGCACCGCCATTCAATATGATCATGGCTGATCATCCAAAATCTGCACCCCATTCCTGCTTTCTCCCCATATCCCTTGATTCCATTAGTCCTAAGAGCTAAATCCAACTCTCTCTTGAAAACATCCAGTGAATCGGCCTCCACTGCCTTCTGTGGCGGAGAATTCCACAGATTCACAACTCTCTGGGTGAAAAGGTTTTTCCTCATCTCAGTCCTAAATGGCCGACCCCTTATTCTTATACTGTGTGACCCCTGGTTCTGGACTCTCCAAACATGGGGAAACATTCTTCCTGCATCTAGCGTGTCCAATCCCTTAAGAAGTGTATATGATTCTATAAGATATCCTCTCATCCTTCTAATTAATATTAATGATCTGGATGAGGGAATTGAAGGCAGTATCTCCAAATTTGCGGATGACACTAAGCTGGGGGGCAGTGTTAGCTGTGAGGAGGATGCTAGGAGACTGCAAGGTGACTTGGATAGGCTGGGTGAGTGGGCAAATGTTTGGCAGATGCAGTATAATGTGGATAAATGTGAGGTTATCCATTTTGGTGGCAAAAACGGGAAAGCAGACTATTATCTAAATGGTGGCAGATTGGGAAAGGGGGAGATGCAGCGAGACCTGGGTGTCATGGTACACCAGTCATTGAAGGTAGGCATGCAGGTGCAGCAGGCAGTAAAGAAAGCAAATGGTATGTTAGCTTTCATTGCAAAAGGATTTGAGTATAGGAGCAGGGAGGTTCTACTGCAGTTGTACAGGGTCTTGCTGAGACCACACCGGGAGTATTGCGTACGGTTTTGGTCTCCAAATCTGAGGAAGGACATTATTGCCATAGAGGGAGTGCAGAGAAGGTTCACCAGACTGATTCCTGGGATGTCAGGACTGTCTTATGAAGAAAGACTGGATAGACTTGGTTTATACTCTCTAGAATTTAGGAGATTGAGAGGGGATCTTATAGAAACTTACAAAATTCTTAAGGGGTTGGACAGGCTAGATGCAGGAAGATTGTTCCCGATGTTGGGGAAGTCCAGGACAAGGGGTCACAGCTTAAGGATAAGGGGGAAATCCTTTAAAACCGAGATGAGAAGAATTTTTTTCACACACAGAGAGTGGTGAATCTCTGGAACTCTCTGCCACAGAGGGTAGTTGAGGCCAGTTCATTGGCTATATTTAAGAGGGAGTTAGATGTGGCCCTTGTGGCTAAAGGGATCAGGGGGTATGGAGAGAAGGCAGGTACGGGATACTGAGTTGGATGATCAGCCATGATCATATTGAATGGCGGTGCAGGCTCGAAGGGCCGAATGGCCTACTCCTGCACCTAATTTCTATGTTTCTATGTAAATTCCAGTGAATACAAGCCCAGTCGCTCCTCTGGCTGGGACACTGTTGGCTTGACCCCTTTAAAAACATGTAACATGATTAGCTAGGCTTCATGGAAGGTATTTGTTAACTCAAGGAGGTTAGATTGAATAAATAATCCTGCGGAAAATGTGACTAAGAGGTTTGGTGGTGGATTTCATTCTTTGTCAATCTTGTACAAGGCTGAGCCCTCCATGTCGATGTTTCCTGGCCCAGGTTTAATGCGGTCTAAATACTCACCGTTCCGTCATGGCCACCTGCTCCAACATTGCCGAGCCAGTGTTTGCCTTCCAGTTTCCTGAAATCGAAGTCCTCCTGAAAGCAAAGGAAAGCTTACAATGAGAAGGCCGCTTCTCACAGTTTAGGCTGAAGACAGGCACAAAAAGCTGGAGTAACTCAGCGGGACATACGGAGAAGGAAAGGGTCTCCACCCGAAACGTCACCCATTCCTTTTTCTCCGCAGATGCTGCCTGTCCCGCTGAGTTACTCCATCTTCGGTTTAAACCAGCATCTGCAGTTCCTTCCTACACATGACAGAGTTTATAGCTCTCCACGGAGTATCTGTAACTCGTTCTCACCTAGTTTAGTCTAGGGATACAGCGCGGAAACAGGCCCTTCGGCCCACCAAGTCCACGCCGACCAGCGATCCCCGCACACTAACACTATCCTACACACACTAGAAACAATTTCTACATTTACACCAAGCCAATTAACCTACAAAACCTGCACGATTTTGGAGTGTGGGAGGAAACGGTTTAGACAATGGACAATAGACAATAGGTGCAGGAGTAGGCCATTTGGCCCTTCGAGCCAGCACCGCCATTCAATGTGAAGTTCTTGTAGAAAACCCACGCAGGTCACGGGGAGAACATACAGACATGTACCCGTAGTCAGGATCGAACCTGGGTCTCTGGTGCTCCAAGCGCTGTAAGGCAGCAACTCTACCTCTGTGTACCCCCACACACACTAACCACCCCCCTTGATATTATATTAATATTATTAATTCGCCCCTTTTACCCAACCCCCGCTCTATCCACTCAGGCATAGCCCCCAACTCGCGCCCATTTGTTCTATATCTCTCCAGACCATGGTCACTATCTCTCGTTTCCCTTTCCCCTGACTCTCAGTCTGAAGAAGGGTCTCGAACCGAAACATCACCCATTCCTTCTCTCCAGAGATGCTGCCTGTCCCGCTGAGTTACTCCGGCAATTTGTGTCCATCCCAATTTGCCCAATCTCTCCTCACCCTCTATCCTGAGATGCGCCCTCCCATCCATGAGAAACTTTCCCCTCACATCCAGACTGACCAGCCCTTTCTGAATGGTGGACAAAAAATGCTGGAGTAACTCAGTGCGACAGGCAGCATCTATGGAGCGAAGGAAATAGGTGATGTTTCGGGTCGATGGGAACAAAGTGTTGGAGTAACTCAGTGGGACAGGCAGCATCCCTGGACAGAAGGAATGGGTGACGTTTTGGGTCAAAACCCTTCTTCAGACTGAGGATAGAGGCAGTCTAGAGATATGGACGGGTAAGGTGTGAAAATGACAGATCAAATCAGACGATGTAAGGAAATGTAGAAACATAGAAATTAGGTGCAGGAGTAGGCCATTCGGCCCTTCGAGCCTGCACCGCCATTCAATATGATCATGGCTGATCATCCAACTCAGTATCCCGTACCTGCCTTCTCTCCATACCCCCTGATCCCCTTAGCCACAAGGGCCACATCTAACTCCCTCTTAAATATAGCCAATGAACTGTGGCCTCGACTGCCCTCTGCGGCAGAGAGTTCCAGAGATTCACCACTCTAGGTAGACAAAAATGCTGGAGAATGGAATGGGCGACGTTTCGGGTCGAGACACTTCTTCAGACTTCGCTCCATAGATGCTGCCTCACCCGCTGGGTTACTCCAGCATTTTTGTCCACCTTCGATTTTTCCAGCATCTGCAGTTCCTTCTTAAACATTGAGCCCCATTCAGGACGGTTGCACCCAAGATAAAACCGGGAGGCGCTCACATGTAGGCTTTGTAATTGCTGCCGATCTTCTGGATCCTGATGTCGTACTTGGAGTCAATGAAGGGCTCGGTCGTTGCGTATGTTTTGGCAAGAGCCACCACGCTGGCAATGTCCTGGAAGTCGTAATGGTTTTCAACCTTCACCTGCAAAACACAAAGGCAGACCACTCAAATACAGAGAGGACTAAGTAGTCCTTGCTAGGGGGCACGACTGTTATACCATAACAATAGACAATGGACAATGGCAGGAGTAGGCCATTCAGCCCTTCGAGCCAGCACCGCCATTCAATGTGATCATGGCTGATCATCCCCAATCAGTGTTTAAGAAGGAACTGCAGATGCTGGAGAATCGAAGGTTACACAAAAAAGCTGGAGAAACTCAGTGGGTGCAGCAGCATCTATGGAGCGAAGGAAATAGGCAACGTTTCGTGCCGAAACCCGGAAGGGTTTCGGCCCGAAACGTTGCCTATTTCCTTCAGGATTTCGGGCCTTAAACATTGCCTATTTCCTTCAGGGTTTCAGCCCGAGACGTTGCCTATTTCCTTCAGGGTATCAGCCCGAAACGTTGCCTATTTCCTTCGCTCCATAGATGCTGCTGCACCCGCTGAGTTTCTCCAGCTTTTTTGTGTAATCCCCAATCAGTACCTCGTTCCTGCCTTCTCCCCATATCCCCTGACTCCACTATCATGTAGATAGGGTGGTAAAGAAAGCTTTTGGTATGCTAGCCTTTATAAATCAGAGCATTGAGTATAGAAGCTGGGATGTAATGTTAAAATTGTACAAGGCATTGGTGAGGCCAATTCTGGAGTATGGTGTACAATTTTGGTCGCCTAATTATAGGAAGGATGTCAAGAAAATAGAGAGAGTACAGAGGAGATTTACTAGAATGTTGCCTGGGTTTCAGCAACTAAGTTACAGAGAAAGGTTGAACAAGTTAGGGCTTTATTCTTTGGAGCGCAGAAGGTTAAGGGGGGACTTGATAGAGGTCTTTAAAATGATGAGAGGGATAGACAGAGTTGACGTGGATAAGCTTTTTCCATTGAGAGTAGGGAAGATTCAAACAAGAGGACATGATTTGAGAATTAAGGGACAGAAGTTTAGGGGTAACATGAGGGGGAACTTCTTTACTCAGAGAGTGGTAGTGGTGTGGAATGAGCTTCCAGTGGAAGTGTTGGAGGCAGGTTCGATTTTATTATTTAAAAATAAATTGGATAGTTATATGGACGGGAAAGGAATGGAGGGTTATGGTCTGAACGCAGGTATATGGGACTAGGTGAGAGTAAGTATTCGGCACGGACTAGAAGGGCCGAGATGGCCTGTTTCCGTGCTGTAATTGTTATATGGTTATCTTTAAGAGCCCTATCTAGCTCTCTCTTGAAAGCATCCGGAGAACCGGCCTCCACCGCCCTCTGAGGCAGAGAATTCCACAGACTCACCACTCTCTGTGAGAAAAAGTGTTTCCTCATCTCCGTTCTAAATGGCTTACTACTTATTCTTAAACTGTGGCCCCTGGTTCTGGACTCCCCCAACTTTGGGAACATGTTTCCTGCCTCTAGCGTGTTCAAACCCTTAATAATTTTATTTGTTTCAATAAGATCTCCTCTCATCCTTCTAAATTCCATAGTGTACAAGCCCAGCTGCTCCATTCTCTCAGCATATGACAGTCTCGCCATCCCGAGAATTAACCTTGTAAACCTATGCTGCACTCCCTCAATAGCAAGAATGTCCTTCCTCAGATTAGGAGACCAAAACTGCACTCAATACTCCAGGTGTGGTCTCAGTAGGGCCTTATGCAACTGCAGAAGGACCTCTTTGCTCCGATACGCAACTCCTCTTGTTATGAAGGCCAACATGCTAACAAGGCTAACATGTAAAACTATAATGTGAAAACTAAGCTGTAGTAACTCAGGGTCTATACCCGAAACACCGCCCACTCCTTCTCTCCGGAGATGCCGCCTGTCCGGCTGAGTCACTCCAGCATTTTGTCTCAATCTTGGGTGAAAACCAGCACCTGCAGTTCCTTCCAATCTCTAGAAGATTGAGGGGGGATCTTACAGAAACCTACAAAATTCTTAAGGGGTTGAACAGGCTAGATGTAGGAAGATTGTTCCCGATGTTGGGGAAGTCCAGAACAAGGGGTCACAGGTTGAGGATAAGGGGGAAGTCTTTTAGGACCGAGATGAGAATTTTTTTTTCACACAGAGAGTGGTGAATCTGCGGAATTCTCTGCCACAGAAGGTAGTTGAGGCCACAGTTCATTGGCTATATTTAAGAGGGAGTTAGATGTGGCCCTTGTGGCTAAAGGGATCAGGGGGTATGGAGAGAAGGCAGGTACGGGATACTGAGTTGGATGATCAGCCATGATCATATTCAATGGCGGTGCAGGCTCGAAGGGCCGAATGGCCTACTCCTGCACCTAATTTCTATTTTTCTATTGCGTTTAAGAAGGAACTGCAGATGCTGGAAAATCTGGCAGATGCATAAAAATGCTGGAGAAACTCAGCGGGTGCAGCAGCATCTATGGAGCGAAGGAAATAGGCAACGTTTCGGGCTGAAACCCTGAAGGAAATAGGCAATGTTTAAGGCCCGAAATCCTGAAGGAAATAGGCAACTTTTCGGGCCGAAACCCTTCTGGGTTTCGGCCCGAAACGTTGCCTATTTCCTTCGCTCCATAGATGCTGCTGCACCCGCTGAGTTTCTCCAGCACTTTTGTCTACCTTCGATGTCTCTGTTTCCTGCCCAATATATGATGTTGAGATTGTTGAGTTGACGGGATTTGTTATTTTTCTTCCGCAGATGACCAAATGCAGAAAGGCGCGCGGTGAGACCACTTGCATACGGTGCGGTGCGGTCCGTCGGATAGCTGAGTTCCCTCCGCACCCATGGGCCGCGATCCATGGGCCCACCCAACGTACACGGTGGACTTGACTCTGTTTCACATGCGAACGCAACTGCCGCACGATCAGCCTCGAACACCCGCCACTGACCTTTAACACGCTCGTTCCACACAGCTCAGACCCTCTGGGAGAATGAGACCCACCTCCACCTCACACTGTCTTATCTCCCTTCCTTTAAATAAAGCTGACGTTGCAGTTTCTCTGGATGGACGGGGAGGATAAGTAAATTCTGCGTTTCACATGCATTGGTGCTTTGTGAAAAAACTGCTGCTGCACCCGCTGAGTTTCTCCAGCATTTTTATGCATCTGCCAGATTTTCCAGCATCTGCAGTTCCTTCTTAAACACAATAGAAACATAGAAATTAGGTGCAGGAGTAGGCCATTCGGCCCTTCGAGCTTGCACCGCCATTCAATATGATCATGGCTGATCATCCAACTCAGTATCCCGTACCTGCTTTCTCTCCATACCCCCTGATCCCCTTTAGCCACAAGGGCCACATCTAACTCCCTCTTAAATATAGCCAATGAACTGGCCTCAACTACCCTCTGTGGCAGAGAGTTCCAGAGATTCACCACTCTCTGTGTGAAAAAAAAAAAGAAGAATGAGGCCGTTCAGCCCATCAAGTCTACATCGCCACTCAATCGTGGCTGGTCTATCTCTCCCTCCCAACCCCATTTTCCTGTCTTCTCCCCGTAACCCCTGACACCTGCACTAATCAAGAAAGATTTACCAGAATGCGGTGTTAGTCACAAGGGGAGGTTGGATTGTTTTCTCTGGAGCGTCGAGGATTAAGGGGGGTCCAAAACCAGGGGCCACACAGTTTAAGAATAAGGAGTGAGCCATTTGGAACGGAGACGAGGAAACATTTTTTCACACAGAGAGTTGTGAGTCTGTGGAATTCTCTGCCTCAGAGGGCGGTGGAGGCAGGTTCTCTCGATGCTTTCAAGAGAGACCTAGATAGGGCTCTTAAAGATAGCGGAGTCAGGAGATATGGGGAGAAGGCAGGAACGGGGTACTGATTGGGGATGATCAGACATGATCACATTGAATGGCGGTGCTGGCTCGAAGGGCCGAATGGCCTCTACTCCTGCACCTATTGTCCATTGTGTATTGAGTAGCAGGAGGGGATGGAGAGGGATCGGTGGTCCACAGCTCGTATTTCCCTGCGTGTGTACAGTTCAGCATCGACTGACGGTGCCCTGTGTGGACACTACTTTTCACTAACACTCTCAGTGAGTGTGGGGGACACCTTGGGATGTGACACCACTCACCTTTCCCATGCCGGCATGAGCGTGCCCCATCTTGACAACCACCGGGAACTTGGGGATCGTCAGCTGGAACAGAGAGGAAGCCACAATGAGAACCAACGTCACACAATGACCACCAACGCATTGACCTTACACGCCACATCTTATTCCCTTTATTTTACTCAGAGACCCGGGTTCGATCCTGACCTTGGGTGCTGTCTATGTGGAGTTTGCACGTTCTCCCTGTGACCATGTGGGTTTCCTCCGGGTGCGCCGGTTTCCTCCCACTTCCCAAAGACGGTGCAGGGCTGTAGATTAAATGTCCCTGGTCCCTAGTGTGTCGGGAGTGGATGAGAGAGTGGGGTAACGTTGAACTCGTGTGAACGGGTGATCGATGGTCGGCGTGGACTCGGTGGCCTTCTCACCAACTCTGTGATATCCCACTTTCTCATCCACTCCCTACACACTAGGGGGCAATTCACAGAGGGGCCGATCAACCTACAAACCCGCGCGTCTTTGGGATGTGGAAGGAAACCGGAGCGCCCGGAGAAGACCCACGCGGTCCACAGGGAGAACGTGCAAACTCCACACAGGCAGCATCGGAGGTCGGGATAGAACCCAGGTCTCAGGGTACTGTGAGGCAGTGGCTCTACCCTCTGCACCACCCTGCCGACCACCGCACACATACGCGCGCTTTGACATACCGCGGACTTTGGAAGGGTGCGAGCGGGCTGCAGTCGGTACTGAACCTGCACAGTCCGGCGTGCCAACGTAAGCACGTGTCCCCTTTAAATGGCCAGACATCCCAGACAGTTAGACCGAGCTCCCCCAGCAGCGATGAACGCTGGTCACCGAACGCAGTTTCCAGAGGCCACCATGTCCATGGTGCATCCACATGTCTGTACCATAGCTCGTGATTCTACGCAATCAGATGTGATGTCTCGGGTCAGTCAGCGACCGTCTGGAATGGGATATAACGTAGTTCCCCACCCAGTGTCTCACCAGGACGGGACATAGTGTAACCCACTCAGGGTAGTCTGTGATTCACAAGTGTATTCTGAAAGATGAAACCAGCCCTCTGTGAACTCCACAGGAAATAGGCAACGTTTCGGGCCGAAACCCTTCCTCACACTGATGGAGGGTGAGGAGAAGAAAGGAAAAAGGAAGAGGAGGAGCCCAAAGGCAGAGGGAGAGCTGAGAAGGGGAGGAGACAGCAAGGGCTACCGGAAATTGAATAATTCAATGTTTATGCCGCTAGGGTGCAGACTGCCCAGGCGGAATATGAGGTGCTGCTCCTCCAATTTCCGGTGTTGCTCACTCTGGCCATGGAGGAGGCCCGGGACAGAGAGGTCGGATTGGGAATGGGAAGGGGAGTTGAAGTGCTGAGCCACCGGGACACCTAGAGCAGTGGATGCAATAGATGAGGTTGACCTTCGATTTTCCAGCATCTGCAGTTCCTTCTGAAAAACTCTTGCCCACCTCCACCCCGCCTGCTGTCACTGCTGTTCTCATGGGGCGGGCTGAAGGGAAGAGCCCAGTGATTCACAAGTAATAGATAACTCGAGCTACCTTGCCACATTGCTGTGCGGAAGGTAACACCCCCATGCTGACACATTCCACAATCTCCCCGTCACGTCCTCCAGCTTGGGGGCCGAAACTCACGCAGACGTGAAAGATATTTTTGTTTTATACCACCCTGCCTCGAAAAAAACAACCTCTCCGCTGGTGAGCCATATATACACACATGAATAAATAGAAACATAGAAAATAGGTGCAGGAGTAGGCCATTTGGCCCTTCGAGCCTGCACCACCATTCAATATGATCATGGCTGATCATCCAACTCAGTATCCTGTACCTGCCTTCTCTCCATACCCCCTGATCCCTTTAGCCACAAGGGCCACATCTAACTCCCTCTTAAATAGAGCCAATCAGCTGTGGCCTCAACTACCTTCTGTGGCAGAGAGTTCCACAGATTCACCACTCTCTGTGTGAAAGATGTTTTCCTCATCTCGGTCCTAAGAGATTTCCCCCTTATCCTTAAACTGTGACCCCTGATAATAAACTGATAAACTGCAAGTAACAGATAATGGGTTATTAATGTTCAGTTTTGTCCGAGCCGAGTTTAATAGCCTGATGGCTGTGGGGAAGTAGCTATTCCTGAACCTGGTCGTTGCAGTCTTCAGGCTCCTGTACCTTCTACCTGAAGGTAGCGGGGAGATGAGTGTGTGGCCAGGATGGTGTGGGTCCTTGATGATACTGCCAGCCTTTTTGAGGCAGCGACTGCGATAAATCCCCTCGATGGAAGGAAGGTCAGAGTCGATGATGGACTGGGCAGTGTTTACTACTTTTTGTAGTCTTTTCCTCTCCAGACCGCTCAAGTTGCCGAACCAAGCCACGATGCAACCGGTCAGCATGCTCTGTACTGTGCACCTGTAGAAGTTAGAGAGAGTCCTCCTTGACAAACCGACTCTCCGTAATCTTCTCAGGAAGTAGAGGCGCTGATGAGCTTTTTTGATAATTGCGTTAGTGTCCTCGGACCAGGAGAGATCTTCAGAGATGTGCACGCCCAGGAATTTGAAGGGTACATTCGGAACACATTGCAGCGATTAGGGCTATGTTACGGGGAGTGAACTTCCGCCAGTGTTTCAGCTGCTTCTCGTTACTAATCTACGGGGAGAAGACGGCAGGAATGTCACGGCACCACCTCTACTTCCTCCTCTCAGTCAAAGTCCGAGCTGAGCTCGATTAGCCTCCCGTGGATACTCAGCACATTGACACGAAACTCGCAGATAGACCACATGGTTGTGGCTAGGCAAAAGTGCTGGAGAAACTCAGCGGGTGCAGCAGCATCTATGGAGCGAAGGAAATAGGCAACGTATCGGGCCGAAACCCGGAAGGGTTTCGGCCCGAAACGTTGCCTATTTCCTTCAGGATTTCGGGCCTTAAACATTGCATATTTCCTTCAGGATTTCGGCCCAAAACGTTGCCTATTTCCTTCCGGGTTTCGGCCCGAAACGTTGCCTATTTCCTTCGCTCCATAGATGCTGCTGCACCCGCTGAGTTTCTCCAGCATTTTTGTCTACCTTCGATTCCTACAGCATCTGCAGTTCCTTCTCTCCAGAGATGCAGTCTGGCCCGCTGAGTTACTCCAGCATTTTGTGTCTGCATTGAGGGGGGTGGGGGAGAGAGGGATGGGGGTGGGAGGAGGAGGGGGAGGAGGGGAAAGAGGGGGAAGAGAGAGGGGTGGGGGAGGGGAGGAGAGAGGGGGAAGAGAGAGGGGTGGGGGAGGGGAGGAGAGAGGGGAGGGGGGGAGAGAGGTGTGGGGGAGGGGGGAGAAGGGGGTGCCAACTCCCGTTTAAATTCCATTTGGAATATTTTGGAGGAGGAAGAAACCAAGAACCAAGAGGGGGAACACGTGCCCTAATCTCTTTCGATGGACTCATAGATGAGAAAAAACATTTTTCACACAGAGAGTGGTGAATCTGTGGAATTCTCTGCCACAGAAGGTAGTTGAGGCCACAGTTCGTTGGCTATATTTAAGAGGGAGTTAGATGTGGCCCTTGTGGCTAAAGGGATCAGGGGGTATGGCGAGAAGGCAGGTACAGGATACTGAGTTGGATGATCAGCCATGATCATATTGAATGGTGGTGCAGGCTCGAAGGGCCGAATGGCCTACTCCTGCACCTATTTTCTATGTTTCTATGTTAAAAAGCTGGAGTAACTCAGCGGGACAGGCGGCAACTCTGGAGAGAATGAATGGGTGACGTTTCGGGCTGAGTTTGAAGAAGGGTCTCGACCCAAAATGTCACCCATTCCTTCTCTCGAAATGTTGTGCCTTTCTTCGGTTTCCCTTCCACCTTCCCTGCACCTCATCGCTTTGATGTTGACTGTCACAACAGGACACGGCTTAGTGAAATCGCCGCAGACACCCTTATTTGTTTAGCGCAGAGTCATCGGAGAACAAAAGTCAAAAGGAAACCAAGGATAGTTGTGAGTGTAGTTTTCCTCCCTGTAATGTGTGCGTGTCTGCTCTGTGTCTGCAGGCTCTGTGTTGGGTGAGCCATCAGAAGCCACGGACCGTATCACCAGCACGTGTCCGTCATCAGCGCAGTCTGTGTCTGAATAATGTCGGCCCACCAACAATAGTCCGCTTCAACATTTCACCATCATGATTCATGAAGGGCCGGTCCCACCAGCATGCGAGCTGCATGCGGCGAGCGTGACCAAACCGGAAGCGGGGGGCGTGCGGAGGTCGAGCGAGCGAGTGACGTGAAGTTCGAGCGAAGTTTGCACGTGACGTACGGCGACAAGACACTGCGTACTGCGCCGAGACACTGTGCACGCCCGTCGAGGCGGCTGCGGGCAGGCAGGCAATGGCCGCGCGGAATTTTTGAACACGGTCAGTTTTTCGGAGTCGGGACCAGCTCCGCACAACTCCATACGGCTCCGGCGATCGAAGTGGGACCGGCCCCGCGAGGCCGTACGGCTCTAGCGACCACATTAGGTCGCGCTTGCCGCATGTAGTCGCATGCTGGTGGGACAGGCCCTTGACTATCAACATCCCCCCCACTGTCATTCCCAACCTAGGACAATATTGTGTAGGACGCTGGTTTAAACCGAAGGTAGACACGAAATGCTGGCGTGACTCAGCGGGGCAGGCCGCATCTCTGGAGAGAAGGAACGGGTGGAGTTTTCGAGTCGAGACCCTTCCTTAGACTGGCCCATCGACACGAAACGTCGCCCTATCAGTGTAGTTTGTTGTCACGTGTACCGAGGTACAGTGAAAAGATGTTTGAGAAGGAACTGCAGATGCTGGAAAATCGAAGGTAGACAAAAATGCTAGAGAAACTCAGCGGGTGCTGCAGCTTCTATGGAGCGAAGGAAATAGGCAACGTTTCGGGCCGAAACCCTTCCGGGTTTCGGCCCGAAACGTTGCCTATTTCCTTCAGGATTTCGGGCCTAAAACATTGCCTATTTCCTTCAGGGTTTCAGCCCGAAACGTTGCCTATTTCCTTCAGGGTTTCAGCCCGAAACGTTGCCTATTTCCTTCAGGGTTTCCTAAAACATTGCCTATTTCCTTCAGGGTTTCAGCCCGAAACGTTGCCTATTTCCTTCAGGGTTTCAGCCCGAAACGTTGCCTATTTCCTTCAGGGTTTCAGCCCGAAACGTTGCCTATTTCCTTCAGGGTTTCAGCCCGAAACGTTGCCTATTTCCTTCAGGGTTTCAGCCCGAAACGTTGCCTATTTCCTTCAGGATTTCGGGCCTAAACACCTATTTCCTTCAGGATTTCGGGCCTAAAACATTGCCTATTTCCTTCAGGGTTTCAGCCCGAAACGTCGCCTATTTCCTTCGCTCCATAGATGCTGCCTCGCCCGCTGAGTTTCTCCAGCATTTTGGTCCAACTAAAGTGAACGAGTCTTTCAAAGGAAGGGGGATGCTACATTAAAAATCTTAAATCTAAAATGTACATTTTGTGGTTTGACAGAGGGAAGGAATGATTTACTGTGAGCCAGCAGTTTAGTGTACAGCACTCCGATACAATCTGATTCCAACATTACCTCTCCTGAGGCAGAAGTTCTTTTTTTTGTTCCCCCCATTCAAAGAATCCAAAAGTCACTGCTTGTCAAACCCCAGCAGCGCTGGTTTGGTGCTGAGTGACGTGCTCGGCTGAGATTTATTCAGCTGCGAGGTTTACAATTCTCTTGCGATATTTACACAAGGCTAAAGGGCAGCGGGAGCGCATTTGGAGCGTGGAGAGGAAAATCCCAGGTAATGCAATATTCTCGAGGAAAGGCTTCAAATTAGTCAGCTCCTTGCTGGCCATGCCTTTACCCACAGCTACCCGCCCATCAAAAACTGCATCACAAGTTCACAAGTTATTGGAGTAGATAGGGTGATACGGTGTAAGTAGGTATGCAGGTGCAGCAGGCAGTGAAGAAAGCGAATGGTATGTTGGCTTTCATAGCAAAAGGATTTGAGTATAGGAGCAGGGAGGTTCTACTGCAGTTGTACAGGGTCTTGGTGAGACCACACCTGGAGTATTGCGTACAGTTTTGGTCTCCAAATCTGAGGAAGGACATTATTGCCATAGAGGGAGTACAGAGAAGGTTCACCAGACTGATTCCTGGGATGTCAGGACTGTCTTATGAAGAAAGACTGGATAGACTTGGTTTATACTCTCTAGAATTTAGGAAATTAAGAGGGGATCTTATAGAAACTTACAAAATTCTTAAGGGGTTGGACAGGCCAGATGCAGGAAGATTGCTCCCGCTGTTGGGGAAGTCCAGGACAAGGGGTCACAGCTTAAGGATAAGGGGGAAATCCTTTAAAACCGAGATGAGAAGAACTTTTTTCACGCAGAGAGTGGTGAATCTCTGGAACTCTCTGCCGCAGAGAGTAGTCGAGGCCAGTTCATTGGCTATATTTAAGAGGGAGTTAGATGTGGCCCTTGTGGCTAAGGGGATCAGAGGGTATGGAGAGAAGGCAGGTACGGGATACTGAGTTGGATGAGCAGCCATGATTATATTGAATGGCGGTGCAGTCTCGAAGGGCCGAATGGCCTACTCCTGCACCTAATTTCTATGTTTCTATGTGTGGAAACAGGCCCCTCAGCCAAAGATTTCATAGGAATCTGAGGGGCAACTTTTTCACACAGAGGGTGGTGGGTGTATGGAACAAAGCTGCCGGAGGAGGTGGTTGAGGCTGGGACTATCCCAACGTTTAAGAAACAGTTGGACAGGTACATGGATAGGCCAGGTTTAGAGGGATATGGACCAAACGCAGGGTGGTGTTGTGAGTCTGTGGAATTCTCACAGAGAGTGGTGAGTCTGTGGAATTCTCTGGAGGCCGGTTCTCTGGATGCTTTCAAGAGAGAGCTAGATAGGGCTCTTAAAGATAGCGGAGTCAGGGGATATGGGGAGAAGGCAGGAACGGGGTACTGATTGGGGATGATCACATTGAATGGCGGTGCTGGCTCGATGGGTCGAATGGCCTGTTGTCTATTGTCTATTCTGTGGAAGATTGAACATAACAGTAGCCGAGAGATTTGATGCAGCGGTTGTGACGGACTGCATTGAAGTCCACGCCAGCACCAGACACTTTGATCCCAATCAGGGCCACTAGAGAATAAAAGCCAGTGTCTGGTTTAGCGAGCTACTCATCTGTGCCAGCGTTCACCGTTTTCACTGCTCACACTCCGGGAATGTGCGTGGACACGGAATATTGGGCAGGGAAGCGGAAGATCACGGAGTCCCTTGCATCGGAATTGTTTACGCAACTTCACAGAACAGTCATAGACTTTCCTGCCGGGAAACATTGTCTCATTTGCAGCCTGTCTAATCGAGACCGTCTCCCCGGCCACAGACAAACGTTACTAGGGAACCACCCTTCTCTACAATTTTCCCTCGACTTCCTTCAGCGAAACATTGCTACTTCTTTCAGAATTGCTCACAGCCCAGCCATGGGGAAAGGAACCCATTTTATGTTTGTGTCAAGGAACTGCAGATGCTAATGTATTGAAACATAGAATATTGTTAAGGGTTTTGGACACGCTAGAGGCAGGAAAACATGTTGGGGGAGTCCAGAACCAGGGACCCGTACTAATCAAGAATCTATCTATCTCTGCCTTTAAAAATATCCACTGACTTGGCCTCCACAGCCGTCTGTGGCAAAGAATTCCACAGATTCACCACCCTCTGACTAAAGAAATTCCACCTCATCTCCTTCGTTGAAGAACGTCCTTTAATTCTGAGGCTGTGCCCTCTAGACCGAGACTCTCCCACTGGTGGAACATCCTCTCCACATCCACTCTATTCCAGGCCTCTACTCTGAAGGACATTATGGGCCGAATGGCCTGTACCTGTCTTATGATAAAGATGTTGTGGGGAGGAACTACAGATGCCGGTTTAAACCGAAGGTAGACACAAAAAGCTGGAGTAACTCAGCGGGACAGGCAGCATCTCTGGAGAGAAGGAGTGGGTGACGTTTCGGGTCGAGACCCTAAGATTGTTAAGGGCTTGGACACACTAGAGGCTGGAAACATGTTCCCGATGTTGGGGGAGTCCAGAACCAGAGGCCACACACACAGTTTAAGAATAAGGAGTAAGCCATTTAGAACGGAGATGAGGAAACACTTTTTCTCACAGAGAGTTGTGAGTCTGTGGAATTCTCTGCCTCAGAGGGCGGTGGAGGCCGGTTCTCTGGAGGCTTTCAAGAGAGAGCTACTAGATAGGGCTCTTGAAGATAGCGGAGTCAGGGGATATGGGGAGAAGGCAGGAACGGGGATGATCAGCCATTGAATGGCGGTGCTGGCTCGAAGGGCCAAATGGCCTACTCCTGCACCTATTGTGTCTATTGTCTATTCAGGCTGAAGGGGGTAGGCGCTACGTAAATGCAAAGTACTTTTGTTTCCTGGTTCGTTTAAGTCGGGCTCCAGCGCACATCCATGTTTGGAAAGGGTGAACACGTCTACATAACATCCACGTCCACAAAGCAAATAAAGCTGGATGCTGAACTGGATAGAGGAGCCAACTCTCCACATGTGTCTGATGACAATTTGGCAATCGCACACGGATAATTCACAGGAGTAATAGCGCAGGTGGGGGGGGAGGAGGAATCCAAACCAGTAACATTGGATATATGGGTCTGAACAAGTGTCCTGACCCGAAACGTTACCCATCCATTATCTCCGGAGCCGCTGCCTGTCCCGCTGAGTGACTCCGGCACTTTGTGCCTGACTCCGGGACATTGGATGGTCTGGCTGGTACAGGAACGGATGCTCACCTTATGCGGGCAGGGTCGAAAATTATTCATGGGTTCGGAAGACAGTAGGAGCAGGATTTCTTTCGTCAGAGGGGGGTGACTCGGTGGATGGATCGGGGGGGGGGGGGGGGGGGGGGGGGGGGATTGAAACACAGAGACCAGTGAAAGGCCTGGATGGAGTAGATGCGGAGAAGATGTTTCCACTAGTGGGAGAGTCTAGAGTCTCGGACTAGAGGTCACAGCCTCAGAATTAAAGGGCGTTCCTTCAGGAAGGAGATGAGGAGAAATGTCTTTGGCCAGAGGGTGGTGGATCTGTGGGATTCTTTGCCACACAGAAGGCTGTGGAGGCCACAAGTCAGTGGATGTTTTTTACGGCAGAGATAGATAGATTATTGATTAGGGCGGGTGGCAGGGGTTATGGGGAGAAGGCAGGAGAATGGGGTTAGGAGGGAGAGATAGATCAGCCATGATTGAATGGCGGAGTAGGCTCGATGGGCCGAATGGCCTAATTCTGCTCCTATGAATTTATGAATGGGTGTGGAAAGGGGAGTTCCCAGGGATGCCGTTAGGCATCTCTGGGAACTCCCCTTTCCACACCCATTCATAAATTCATAACTTATAGGAGCAGAATTAGGCAGCCAGGCGGAATGGCGGCGGAGACTAGATGGGCCGAATGGCCTAACTCTACTCCTATCCCTTATGACGTGACTAGGACTAGTGTAGATGGGGGCATCTTGGTCAGTACGGGCAAGTCGGGCCGAATGGCCTGTTTCGGTACTGTACAAATCCGTGAACAGTGGGCGTTTGGGCGCCTGACTTATTCAATAATACATCAGGCTCCACACACACACACACAGAGACAGCACCCGCGGTCAGGATGGGACCTGGGTCTCTGGCGCCGAGAGGAGGCCGCTCCAACCGTTGCACCACCATGCCACAGTGTAACGAGGTACAGTGAAAAGCTTTTTGTTGCCTGCTAACATTTTAAAATTTTGTTGTACATGGTTCATGTTACAATGACAATAAAGAAACTATTCTATTCTATTCTATTCTAACCAGTCAGCGGAAAGACAACGCATCGATTACAATCGAGCCTAGATGGCGGGACTGTCATATGCTGAGAGAATGGAGCGGCTGGGCTTGTACACTCTGGAGTTTAGAAGGATGAGAGGGCATCCTATTGAAACGTAAGATTAGTAAGGGGTTGGACACGCTAGAGGCAGGAAACATGTTCCTGATGTTATGGGAGTCCAGAACCAGGGGCCACACACACACAGTTTAAGAATAAGGGGTAAGCCATTTAGAACGGAGACGGGGAAACACTATTTCTCACAGAGAGTGGTGAGTCTGTGGAATTCTCTGCCTCAGAGGCCGGTTCTCTGGATGCTTTCAAGAGGGAGCTAGATAGGGCTCTTAAAGATAGTGGAGTCAGGGGATATGGGGAGAAGGCAGGAACGGGGTACTGATTGGGGATGATCAGCCATGATCACATTGAATGGCGGTGCTGGCTCGAAGGGCCGAATGGCCTACTCCTGCACCTATTGTCTATTGTCTATCTATTCCCCTTATGATGTTGTACACCTCTATAAGGTCACCCCTCAGCTTCCTGCGCTCGTGTGGAATAACGTCCCAGCTTGCCCCAACCTCTCCCTGTAGCTCAGGCCCTCAGTTCAGAGACCCTGGGAATGGTGACGTGTTTAGTAGCCATTAAAGATAGCAGAGTCAGGCGGTATAGAAAAAAAAAGAAAATAGGTGCAGGAGGAGGCCATTCGGCCCTTCGAGCCATTCATTGTGATCACGACTCAAGGATATGGGGAGAAGGCAAGAACGGGGTACTGATTGGGGATGATCAGCCATGATCACATTGAATGGCGGTGCTGACTCGAAGGGCCGAATGGCCTACTCCTGCACCTATTGTCTATTGTCTATGATAAGGGAATAATGTTTAGTGCAAGGTAAAGCCAGCAGAGTCTGATCAAGGATAGTCCGAGGGTCTCCAGTGAGGTATATAGTAGCCCAGCGCTGCTCCCTGGTTGTGGTGGGATGGTTCAGTTGCCCGATAACAGCCGGGATGAAACTGTCCTCTTGTCCCTACATATGTTCTTTGCATACAACACGTCAAGAACGTGGAATAAAAGTGTGTTGTGGCAATAAAATGCTGAGCAATAATCAGAAAAGTCTGTGCGTCTCCACCCATTGGAAGTCCCAGGGCTGCCTGTAGAGCACTCGGCAACATGGAGCTTGTGTTTGTGAGTTCATGAGGTTTTATTATCCAGCTCAAGATTCAACACTTCCTGCACTTCATTCAACCCACCCCTCTACTTCAGCCTATACGCTCGGTTTCAGCTTCAGAGGTGATAGTTCGTCTGTTCATGAGTGATAGGAGCAGAATTAGGCCATTCGGCCCATCCAGTCTATTCCAGGACTAAATCAAGCCGGGGGTTTATGGGGAGAAGGCAGGAGAATGGGGTTAGAAGGGGGAGATGGATCAGCCATGATTGAATGGCAGGGTATATTTGATGGGCCGAATGGCCTAATTCTACTCCTATTCCTTCTGACCTTATGATCTACTGCATGTGTTGTTCCCCATGTGGCCTCCTGTACATCGGCGATACAAATTAAATCTTTCCCCTCTTGGGCAGTGGGCCAATGAAATACAGACCCAGCATAGAACAGAGGCGAGAGGGCAGAGGGAGGAAATGTCAGGACTGTGATGTCAGGACTGTCTTATGAAGAAAGACTGGATAGACTTGGTTTATACTCTCTAGAATTTAGGAGATTGAGAGGGGATCTTATAGAAACTTACAAAATTCTTAAGTGGTTGGACAGGCTAGATGCAGGAAGATTGTTCCCGATGTTGGGGAAGTCCAGGACAAGGGGTCACAGCTTAAGGATAAGGGGGAAATCCTTTAAAACCGAGATGAGAAGAACTTTTTTCACACAGAGAGTGGTGAATCTGTGGAACTCTCTGCCACAGAGGGTAGTTGAGGCCACACAGTTCATTGGCTATATTTAAGAGGGAGTTAGATGTGGCCCTTGTGGCTAAAGGGATCAGGGGGTATGGAGAGAAGGCAGGTACGGGATACTGAGTTGGATGATCAGCCATGATCATATTGAATGGCGGTGCAGGCTGGAAGGGCCGAATGGCCTACTCCTGCACCTAATTTCTATGTTTCTATGTTTCTATGAAAGAGACCTCATCACTTGGGTACCTCCAACCTTTCTACTGCATCCGCTGCTCCAGGTGTCAGCTGCTCTACATCGGTGAGACCAAATGCAGGCTTGGCGATCGCTTCGCCCAACACCTCCGCTCGGTCCGCATTAACCAACCTGATCTCCCGGTGGCTCAGCACCAACTCCCCCTCCCATTCCCCACTCTGACCTTTCTGTCCTGGGCCTCCTCCATTGTCAGAGTGAATCCCAGCGCACAAATTGGGGGAACAGCACCTCATATTTCGCTTGGGTAGTTTACACCCCAGCGGTATGAACATTGACTTCTCTAACTACAGATAGCCCTTGCTTTCCCTCTCTCTCCATCTCCTTCCCAGTTCTCCCGCCAGTCTTACTGTCTCCGACTACATTCTATCTCTACAATACAATACAATACAACACAATACAATTTATTTGTCATTTCAACCCCATTGAGGTTCAAACGAAATGTTGTTTCTACAGTCATACACACAAGAAAGACCCAAGACACAACACAATTTACACAGACATCCATCACAGCGCATCTCCTCCTCGCTGTGATGGAAGGCAAAGACTTATCTCTCCCCTGCACTCCCCATTCCCCTCCCGATGTCCGAGTCAAAGCCCCCGGCGGGCGATGGCAATTGTCCCGCGGCCATTAAAGCCACGCCGGGCGATGCAAGGCCACGCTCCGGGTCTTGGTGTTGGAGTCCCCGGCGGGCGCTAGCAAAGTCCCGCAGCCGTTGAAGCCGCGCCGGGCGGTGATGTAAGGCCCCGCTCCAGGTCATCCTCGACCCCGCAACTCGGGCGGGAGAAGTCGCTGTTGCAGAAGCCCCGAAAAGCGGTCTCCCAGCAGGGACCCGCGGGCTCCCGGTGTTACCGTCTGCCAGACCTGAGGTTGGAGCCTCCGAATCTCCGGGGGTCGGGTCACAGCAGCGCGCCACCACCGCTCCACCCGCTCCGGACTCTGTCCTACCCACTCCCTGACATCCGTCTGAAGAAGGGTCTCAACCAGAAACGTCACCCAGAGATTCCTTCTCTCCAGAGATGCTATATCTCTAAAGTTTAGGGGGCGCCGTGCTGTGTGGTATGGCTGCCCAGCCTGCAGCTGTCTGGTTTTCATCTTTTTTCTTACTTTTAGTTAGTTGAGTGTTTTGTTTTGAGGAGTTCTAGCCTTTTTTATGTGGGTGGGTGGGTGGGTGGGGGTTTCGCCCAGAACCACGGCTTCGGCGGCGGCACAGCGCTGGAGCGCTATCGTGGAGCGGGCGATGTCTTGCCTGGGTCACTGCGCTGGAGCTCCGGTGAGTTGAAGACCGGCGAGTAAAACATGGCGGAGCTGCGGGTCTGTGGAGTGGCCAGCGCTGAACTTTACACCAGGAGTCTGGGATCTCGCGACGAGATCGCCAGTGGTGGAGCTCCATCCGGCGCGGCCTTGTTGGCTTCGGGAGCCGCGGTCCCCGGTAAGGGAAGCGGCCGTTCCAGGGTTCCCACGCCGCTGAGAAGATTCTCCCGACGCCGGAGTACAATCACCCGGCGAGAACGGCCTGGATCATCGAGCCTCAGTAGCGGCGACTGTGGAAGCCTCAATAGGCCCGACTATGGGTGGACACGGGATGGGGCTGGACATTGTGCCTTCTCTCATAATGGGAACCATTGTGGCCGGATGTTTTTTATGTTAAAGTTCTTTATTATTGTCATAGAAACATAGACAATAGGTGCAGGAGTAGGCCATTCGGCCCTTCGAGTCTGCACCGCCATTCAATATGATCATGGCTGATCATCCAACTCAGTATCCTGTACCTGCATTCTCTCCATACCCCCTGATCCCTTTAGCCACAAGGGCCACATGTAACTCCCTCTTAAATATAGCCAATGAACTGTGGCCTCAACTACCTTCTGTGGCAGAGAATTCCACAGATTAACCACTATCTGTGTGAAAAATGTTTTCCTCATCTCGGTCCTAAAAGACTTCCCCCTTATCCTTAAACTGTGACCCCTTGTTCTGGACTTCCCCAACATCGGGAACAATCTCCCTGCATCTAGCCTGTCCAACCCCTTAAGAATTTTGTAAGTTTCTATAAGATCCCCCCTCAATCTTCTAAATTCTAGCGAGTACAAGCCGAGTCTATCTAGCCTTTCTTCGTATGAAAGTCCTGACATCCCAGGAATCAGTCTGGTGAACCTTCTCTGTACTCCCTCTATGGCAAGAATGTCCTTCTTCAGATTAGGAGACCAAAACTGTACGCAATACTCCAGGTGTGGTCTCACCAAGACCCTGTACAACTGCAGTAGAACCTCCCTGCTCCTATACTCAAATCCTCTATGGCAAGAATGTCTTTCCTCAGATTAGGAGACCAAAACTGTACGCAATACTCCAGGTGTGGTCTCACCAAGACCCTGTACAACTGCAGTAGAATCTCCCTGCTCCTATACTCAAATTCTCTATGGCAAGAATGTCTTTCCTCAGATTAGGAGACCAAAACTGTACGCAATACTCCAGGTGTGGTCTCACCAAGACCCTGTACAACTGCAGTAGAACCTCCCTGCTCCTATACTCAAATCCTTTTGCTATGTCATGTTTGTATTCTTTTTTATATGCTGCATTGGCAACAAGAATTTCACTACACCTAGGTGTATGTGACTAATAAACAAACTTTTGAACCTTTGAATGTGCCTGACCCGCTGAGTTACTCCAGCATTTTGTGTCTACCTTGGAGAAAACAAGGGACTGCCTCTTCGGGCCATTTCTCGGGCAGCTCCAGACCGGAAGAATTCTCTGGGAAGGAGTGAGTCCACAAGTGGCTCGGTGCCACGACAGTGTTTAGACGAGGGGAATGATCAGAGGAAAGATTGCGCCGTTGTCTCCCGACCCGACAAGACGTTGATCTCACTTTGCATCCGAACGTCTGAGATACGGGAAACCAATTAACTTAAAAATAGCCCCGTTTTTAATTTTATTCTCTGCGTAATTCTCGGGGGTATCAGTGCACAAGTTAGGATTCTTGTCCTCTGAGCTCCTCACCAGTAAGTGGGTGTAGCTGTATTTATAATATTACTCAGACGCATTTTTATTTCAAATCTGCATAGTTTGAACACCCACCACTGTGTTATGGACACAGCAATGCTGGGCACTGACTCACAGGCACTTAATACCCATTTCTTCAAGGGTTTTTAAAAAAAAATAGGAGCAGATTTAGGCCATTCGGCCCATCAAGTCTTCTCCGCCATTCAGCCTGGCTGCCTAATTCTGCTCCTATAACTTATGAATTTATGAAAGGGGAGTTCCCAGAGATACCTTTCCACACCCATTCATGAATTCATAGGCCATTCGGCCCATCAAGTCTACTCCGCCATTCAATCATGGCTGATAGAAACATAGAAATTAGATGCAGGAGTAGGCCATTCAGCCCTTCGAGCCTGCACCGCCATTCAATATGATCATGGCTGATCATCCAACTCAGTATCCTGTACCTGCCTTCTCCCCATACCCCCTGATCCCTTTAGCCACAAGGGCCACATCTAACTCCCTCTTAAATATAGCCAATGAACTGTGGCCTCAACTACCATCTGTGGCTGAGAATTCCACAGATTCACCACTCTCTGTGTGAAAAATGATTTCTCATCTCGGTCCTAAAAGATTTCCCCCTTATCCTTAAACTGTGACCACTTGTTCTGGACTTCCCCAACATCGGGAACAATCTTCCTGCATCTAGCCTGTCCAACCCCTTAAGAATTTTGTACGTTTCTATAAGATCCCCCCCTCAATCTTCTAAATTCTAGTGAGTACAAACCGAGTCTATCCAGTCTTTCTTCATGTGAAAGTCCTGACATCCCAGGAATCAGTCTGGTGAACCTTCTCTGTACTCCCTCTATGGCAAGAATGTCTTTCCTCAGATTAGGAGACAGGCCCTTCAGCCCAACTTGCCCACACCAGCCAACATGCCCCAGCTACACTGGTCCCACCTGCCTGTATTTGGCCCGCGTCCCTCTAAACCTATCCTATCCCACTGTACCATTTGTTGTATGTGACAATATATGTAACTTGAACTGGAATTATCCACGTAGCTGTCGAATGGGTTTTTAAACGCTGCCTCATTTACCTCCTCTGGGAGTAACGAGGTTGTTTGATGGAGGCAAGGAGCTTGGAGCTAAATCGTGGCAGATGATCAAAGTATAAGATACAGCTGGAATAGTAGAAAGGTTAGTGGTGCGTGGACCAAGGGTCAAAGGCCAGGCTAACCATCCAGCCTCTTCCTAGTTCACTGTGAGTACTCACAGGAAGACAAGCGTGAAGTATTGACTTGGCCAGCTAGCCTGGGTCTGAGGGACTGACTAACAGGAACCACCTTGTGTCTTTTTATTTGGTGAATGGTGAGTTCTATGTGGGACACCCTCCCTATGTCCCACATC